>NW_024873694.1:12245-12393 GCF_018340385.1 Cyprinus carpio | reverse complement strand
GATAAATATATCTACAGAAAGCTTGAAATGTCTTTTAAACGAATCAATTCAGAACGAAAGCATGTAATCTGTGAAGGTTGTAGGCTATTTCTCTTTAAAGGCGCGTCCATGTGGAGAGAGTCAGCACTGTGAATTTCATCTTGCAGCC
>NW_024873694.1:11566-12121 GCF_018340385.1 Cyprinus carpio | reverse complement strand
GTATATTAAGGTTCATTATGGATTATAGATGTAAACAGAGGTGGGTAGTAACGAGTTACATTTAGTTCGTTACATTTACTTGAGTAATTTTTTGGGGTAACTAATAATTTTGGAGTATATTTAAAGATGGGTACTTTTACTTTTACTTGAGTAAATTTTGGGGGGAAACTTACAGACTTTTACTTCGTTACTGTGGGCGACGCTCCTCTCGTTACTTTATCTTAATGCAATATAAGTTATAAATGCTTCAGTTTATTACAAACGCGCCGTCTACTTTTCTCTGGGCAATGAGCGATGCTCATTCGCGAATGATTCATTCTTTTGAGTCAATTCTGTTCAAAGGCTTGATCAAACCGTTGGCTAACCAGTGAATTGGTTCGTGAATCACTTTGAATGATTCGTTCAGTTCCCGCTGCGCGCACTGAGCGTCTGAAGCGGTTCACTCAGAGTTAACGTGGCTTTGGATCTGCACTGAATTGAAAGCAAATCTACAAAGGCTATTGTTTGCTTGCGATGAAGATCTTTATTAGATGAACACCTCGTGTGCTGTCTACG
>NW_024873694.1:11398-11535 GCF_018340385.1 Cyprinus carpio | reverse complement strand
TCTATCAAAGGTGTACCGATGAGTCATCGCTAAAATGCCGGTGCTTCCTTCACTCGCTCGCTGACTGAATATGGCGAATTCTCTCGTCAGAAACAACAAAGTGCAGATGTGTGTATGAATCTGTAAATAAGATATTG
>NW_024873694.1:10935-11056 GCF_018340385.1 Cyprinus carpio | reverse complement strand
CCAAATAAGAATAGACTATAGATATTCAGTATATGAACCAAAGTAACTAGTAACTACCTACTTGAGTAGTTTTTTTTTATCCGATACTTTTTTACTCTTACTCAAGTAACTATTCAGACTA
>NW_024873694.1:0-10740 GCF_018340385.1 Cyprinus carpio | reverse complement strand
TATTTTTTTTTTTTTAGTTAAGGCAACTTCCTCTGAAGTTATAATAACTAATAAACTATATTGGACTATACAGTAGTCAACATTTGAAGTGGATCAAAACCTTTCTTCAAAGTTGCACTAAAACCAAAATGACGAGTCCTATCTAAACCTGTTCTGCAAGTTTGACACCCTCATAAGACACTGTCCATATGAAAGACCAAGAGATTCACACCTTTATCTCGACCCCCACAAGCTATACATGACTACCCCAGCCCCCTCCAGCTGAACTGAACTCGGTCTGTTTGTTGGCTGTGAGGTGCGGTGTGTTGTCATGTTACTGGGCTGAAACATGCCTGCACTCACAGCAGCCCTACTCTTTTTATTCATTATTTTCCCGCAGCCCATATTATTGTTTTCACAAGACCATAATAATAACAAATTATCAATTGATAATTAATCATTATTTTACGTTTGTGAACGTAGCGTTTGCGGAAGGCTTTAAGACCAAGCGGAATCCTCCGTCAGCTGCTCCCACTTCACAGCGCGCGGGACTCGCGCTCACGGACCCAGCTTCAAAGTCCGCAAGTTTTGATTTAACTAAATCAGTTTGAGCGAATACAACTTACTGATCATGAGCCCAACATTTAGCAAGACAGAAAAACATTCAGTCTACCTGAAGGATGATGTATTTCATTGTAAGTTAATGCTGTTAAATAGACAGTTAAATAGAGAGAGAGAGAGAGAAATAAAAAAACCCGTGTTGGCTATTCTTAAACTTGGAGCTCATTATATTGAAGTAGAGAGATTTGTGGATTACATTCATTCTACCACCAACCATGTAACTGTTTATAATTTCTAAAAAAAAAAACACCAATAACATCTTGACATTGTTTGGGTGATTCCTTTACTTTTTTTTTAACAACTTTTCCATTTTGTAGGTACTGGAAGAGGTGTCTGTGGAGGGGCGGGTCAGTGCAAGGGAAAACGTCTCAGAAATCCTCAAGTAAAATGATGAGAGGGGACTGAGCTTTGCAGTATGTCGACATGAGTTTTTCTCACGCTCTCAACATGTTTCAGGGGAGAAATATATGCTTATCCCCTCTACTGCAGAATAAGCTGGCAAATACGCCAATAAGCTTTTGGCCATGGATGTAACCTGCAAGTACTGGCCTTACCTCAACAAAGTCACAAAAAAGCTGCCCAGGAGCTAGCGCCAGCACCTTCTGAGCATGAAACCTTCCCTCAGTGCATGCCAAAGCCCATGATTTTAAATGCGAGGTAAGAACACATCAATGTCATGACTGTCCCTTAAACACCTGAAAAGGAATGTTGGCGCTTTTAAGTATTTCTTCAAAGGTTAATGGAGTGGAGCTTACCAGCAAGGGGCGGATGACACTGCGAGGAGGTTGAGCAGGTTTGGTTGTAACGCCTTCCTTCTAGATTGCTGTGACCACGAAGCACATGTCCAAAGCAGGTAAGAGTAACCACACATGCAAAGACTGAACGTGTTACAAGAAAAAATTGTGCCCCCCCAGTGAGGGACCTGTGTGTTGTGTTTTTTATTTTATTTTATTTTTTATTTATTTTTTTTGTAGACGTAATGGACATGCTTACATTGATGGCCATGGCTGAATCAGCAAAAGTTTAATAACTTGGCTACATTACTTGCCTTGCCGGATATCAAGAAGGTAGAGATGGTTAATTGTTATTTCTTATAAGGTAAATACTTATATTGCATATTTTGTAGGTATAACAGTTTTCTACTTTTCGTTTCCTCTTTTTTTTGGTATTTGAAGGCCACAAAACGTCTGGGAAAGCCAACTTCAGGACCGGAAAGCATGAGAATCCAGCTGGCAGTGACAAAGGAGTTGAAGTGAGGGCTGGGTCACTGATATTAGGAGTGGCCGAGGTGAGAGTTATACTATTACTTCAATGTCTCAGTTCGCAGAATAAAGGGAGACATGCTTCTGCAATAATTATTGTTTTAAAATGAAACAGACATACACTGTTTTGTTGGTCATGTACTTATGCAATAAAAATGCCAAATTTTAGAAGTACTATACACTATACAACACGGGAAATTATGTCAAAAACAAAGTACCTGAAAGTACCCTGAATGGTGCACAGTCAAAGCGAAGTTTGAGGGACATTTCGCAGTAAGTGGATCCCCTCTTGGCTACGTTGTATTTTCTTTGGTACCCTGTTACATACTTCCTATACACGTATAAATATGAAATGATGAGACTCGCATGTCCTTCTCTAGGAGCTGTGTTTTTTTTATAAAGGGGGAAAAAAAAGCAAAGAGGGATCATCCTTATGACTTCATATAGCGTTTCAGTTACGCCATGAAAATGTGAAATGTTTTTACATTTTTTTTTTTTCTTCTCAGCAACAACATCCCAAAAGGAATGCCGATCTGACGCAGTGAGCAATAGAATAGAGGTGCTGATGTGGACAGCATAAAAGAAGCCCCAGCGCCTTTACAAAGGACACCGATGGCAAAGGTCGGGCCCGGATCCGGCGCAAACTCAGAGAGGAGAAGGCCATTCTTAGCCTGTTGTGGAAAAATAAACAGTAGTGGTTCCAGATACAGAAAAGATCGACTTTGACATCAGTCTCTCTGACGAGAAAGTTTGGCCATGGCAACTTTCACATGGTGGTATGTACACAAACTGTTGACAATTTTGTTTAATTCACAGTAGCAAAAAATAATTATGCCTTATAACAGATTAATCAGAAATTCTTTGAAAAATAATCATATTATAATGACTGTATTTTCCACGACTGCTATCCCAGACGCTTGTAGATCTGAAACTCAAGAGGAATGCGTTTGAGTTGGGAGGGCTATAAGGAGCTTGAGGAGGAGAAGAAGATTGTTCTTTCTGAGATGCAAAGCATTGGAAATCTCTCTCCACTCGTGCAGACCCCCACTCAAGGAAGTCATGCAAGCTTCAGTGAGGCATTGAAAAGTACACATTAAGTAATGCGTTGAAATACTATATGTACATGGGACATTTTTTTTTCTGATAAAATGTTTGTCTTTACAAGGTGAGCTGTGGCATCTAAAATGAAGAAGGGATTAAGGTTTTCCTCAGCTTTAACTTTGAGATAGAACAAGAAGTAACCAAGAATGATGACGCATGCAAGGACTGTTATGCTAAATTTTTGACTGGAACAAGTATGGACTCAGAATGATTGGGATGGATACGACAGGGACTCGAATTTCAGATGAGTTTTATGAGCTCTCAAGTGAGATGAGCAATTAAGTCATTTTTGTCTTGGCACAGAGTTCATTTTTATTTTTATTTTGTTATTCTTTCTCAACTCTAACAAGCAGCCCTATTCGATACCGTAGGGGGTCAGGAAATGTTGCTGTGGGGGCCACCACGTTCATATCAACATGGAGGGGAAACACGGTTTGTGGTCAGATATGCCTTGAATAATAGTATCATCATATCTACACGTGACATTACCACAATAATGAAGTAATTAATTAAGTAACTGTTTTTCCAATAGTAATCTCTTTATGTAGGAACAAAAACTGTGCGGAAAAGTTGCGGAAGGTGTAAATATGGCATTGTAATAATAATAATAAACATAATTCCACTAATATCTGCTGTGGCAAATCTGAGTTTTTGACAGTTGTACATTGACACACAAACCATGGTTTTTTTCTGAGTTGGACTTTGCCATCATCTCATGCTACAAATGTCTTGAAAAGCATCCTTGACAGGACTTTATCAGCTGCTCTCATGTGCAGTGAAAGACTAGAGGTCAACAAAATGCAAAAAACTGGCCCAAAACTGAAAAATGTGCTTAATTATCTACACAATAGTGGTTAGTATATACACACACTTTAAATTTTCAGAATTTGGATGTGTAATAGGGATAAGCCTCACTGCATTTACTTCGAAGATTTGCTTTAATAACTACATTCTGCCTTATGGAAAAAACCGTACAGTTGTGTGTTTAAAAATACAGCCAATAGTCGTTTGACTAATTGCATTGTTTTAAACTTGTCTGTTTGAAAACAAAAAATAATAACATACACACAGAAGCATTTTTTTTTCATAATGTTATTTAATTTTCTAATATTGTGGTTGATAAATATTAATAGCAGAGACTACAGGGGAAAAAACAAAAAAGAAAAAAAAAAACCATGAGCATATTTAGTGTGCGACTTTGATTTATAAAATCACATTAAATTATTCATTTTTGGAACACTTCTGGCTCAGCCTTCTGCACCACAGACACCAAGGAAGCAAGGCAGACAGACTGACCTAAACGACTGTCTGCCATGCTGCCCACATCACCGAGGTCAGCTTAATCTCCATCACATAGAGACTCTGTACCTAGAAACACTATAGAGACGGTGTCTGTTCCGAATAGAAAATACAAAAAAAAAGTCCAAACGAAGTAAGCGTAACAATTTACGTTAGGTCAACAAATAAAAACAAATGCAATACGAATAAACAAATGATAAAGCTTGGCTTACGGAATATCAGATCCCTTTTCTACGAAAACACTTTCTGAAATAATTGATCACTGATCATAATATAGATGTGCTGTTTGACGGAAACTGGCTAAAACCTGATGATAATATTTAAATGATCCACACCCCTACTGATGGCTTAGTGTGTTGTGCTTGCACAGGGTCGTGTGTGATGCGTCATGCAGTAGTGCGTAGAAGTACTTGTTGTCAGTGCATGTTGCATGTTGTGTGCTGCATGTTGCTCCTGCCTGCTATCTCTGCTTTCAGCTACTGCCACCGGCTATCCCCCCTAGTGGAGGTGCATAAGAGGAGCCGCCGTGCGTAAGCCTCCTCCTGCCGGGTACACAGCCCTCTACCACCAAGACTCCTGCAGTGCCTCCACGTGGCCCACACAACGGATAATGGTGCCGTGAGACCACCAGGCTAATCTGCAGGGGATCTCGGAGCAGCCGTGGGCCCAGAGGACGACGTGCAGGCCACCGGCGTGTGGATACGCCTGGCGTTGCCAACCACTGCCCCCAGCTAGGGGTCAAATAGCATGGGCAGATATGGCCTCATAGCATGGATGGAAACCGTCTAAGAGAAGGGTACATCTGAACATAAATTCTGGGACTTGAGGAGTGCGCCTACAGTCCCCTATCAGCATTACGTAAAGCCAACCATGGAGCACAAAGACATTCCAAATCAATACTTTCAGCGCTGCGGGAGTCGAAAACATCGCGTCGGCTATCCCCCTTGGTGGTCGTGGCCCTCCTTCCTCTGGAGGTACCATGACAACGGGACCTTAAACTCTGGATTGTCCAGAAAGAGAAAACCAAACAACCCCAGGTATTATTCATACAGTGACGAAAAACTTCGCATCAACAAGAGTGCCGAGACACACGCACCAGACGCCCCCCTCTTGACCAATCTTTTTGTTTAAAGTGCTATATAAAGAAAGGTGACTGTTGACAGTGCTAACTCACACCAGTCTCATTTAACCATTTCACAAGTGATGATTGAAAGGGTCGTGACCGGGTCAGACAGGTATCAGATGTCATAAATGGTTGAACCAATCCACAGCTCTGAGCCTATTGGTGTGTATATGGACAAACCTTTGGCGGAGAAGGCCCATGTGAACGTGGGTTGTACATCATTTAGAGCAAACACTCATGGTGAATCAGGGGTTTTATTATACAAGGCTGGCATGCCCGAGTATTTTAATATGAACGATTGTGGACGGGAATAGAAAACAGTCTCTCCAGGCAAGCATAAATAATGGGGTCTGATCCAAAATTTTCTTTTTATTCTCCATACAAGTATGAGATTCTTATCCTATGGCAGAGAATATAGGTACCCCAATCTAAAGGTAAACATCATCTAAACTATAGCCCTATTTGAAAAACCCCAGTCCATCTTTGAAGGGCTTGTCATTCAGCAACAGAAGGTGTACACACATTAAGACCAGCAGCTATTAGAAAGCTCTGGGCCCTCTACTGTTCATGCTAGGATATGGTCACCAAAGTTTAAACAACTTGTAAGCACTCGTCCAAATTATGGTAGTAAGCTATTTTAAAACTATTTAACGATACATTTTTAAATCTGATGACACCAGTGTGTTACCTCCCAAAATTCACAGGGTGGTGTATCCAAACTGTCACTTTTTTGACTTTATTATGAGGAAATTACCCATATATTTAAAACTTACAATCCAATAATAAGCCGCGCAATAAAATGTCACAAAGCATGTAGGACCTTAGTTTGTCGAACATGTGCTATAGCAACACATCATTGGGGTGAAAGGTGGGGACATGTTCGAATCTCCTGTGATTTCTGTGCGAGAAGTACTGGAGGTCCAGCAGGCAGGCAAAAGTAGTGGGCCGTTTATCAACAATGTGCGGTATTTTCAAAACTGCTGGGTGTTTCTGGAATCCATTGCAATGTCTAAGTGATCCCCCTTTACCCACACCCCCACCCCTTAAACATAACGTCACTAGTACCTAAACCAATCCATGTAGCATGGTGTTAAAAAAACACCTTCCGTGTTCTAGTAACTCCCATTACTTTTCATGCCGAGGGACTTATACTTGGATTCTGCCGTTGTCACACGAGTGGCGTGAATGGTTCTTCATTCCATTTCAAATTGCCGCCCGGCCGCACGAGACACCCCAATACATGAGACAAACTACATTCGAACCTGTTCTTTTAGTAGTCTTGTTTACTGTATTGTTTACACTCTTTCAATCTCCTACGTTTTAGGGACAACAACCTTTAATATAGACGGACTATTATGTGTGTGTTGTTGTATGGTTGTAATGGTGAGATTTTGTTTTTGTAATTCAAGCACAATGTTTTGTCACAAAATAGTAGCAAACCCACACGATTCGTCTTCGAAGCTGTGACTGGAATTTGCCGAAAACAATCATCTATTAACTCAACATGAAGAGTCAATTTGCTAATATATATATTATATATATTTTACCCCGTCCCACCTTCGGACGTGTTGCTTGCATCGGTGAGCCAACAACCCAATGATTCTATATATATCTATCTATATATATGTGTCGGTGTGTTGTGTGTGTGGCCATTGTGTCTGTGTGTGTGTGTGGCGTGTGTTGTGTGGTTGGTTGTTGAAGTCTCTGTGTGTGTTGTCGTGTACATTTGAAGCGATTAAACCTGGGGCGTAAAGACCAGTGATCGCTGTCCGAATTGCTGTGGTGAAGTGAAGTGCACGGCATGTGCCTGTGGAATGTAATCAGGCTTTGGATAGCTAGCTCGAGGGATCATCGCAATAATATTCTGTTATTAGCAGCCGATCCTGTAAATATTTTCTCCGGTAATTGTAGACTTGCAAAATAATATTGCACAATAAGAATAGCTCATCACCACATGATAAACATCTGCTAAATAAATATCGTGATAGTTATAGTTTAAAAAAAAATATAAATAAACAATCAGAAAACAAAACGCCTAGCTCGGCTGGCCCATATAGATTGAAATGAAATAACATTAGAAAAGTGTAAAAGACAAATGTACTTGTTCCTCTGCTTTTTACTACCGATCGGGGGGGTAGATTCCACACAACACACATTCATGTGCTGTCTCACAAGTAAATCGGAAACGGCCACTAGTTCTGCTGAGTCCATGGCTTGAGCGAAGCCGAGGGTTTTCCTACCGTGCCTTGTCCTTGCAGTTTAAAGCATTTTTCTGTAAAAAGGCCATTTGAGAAAAACTTGTGCTCCGGGAAATTAAAAAAAACCATGCTTTCAACATTTTTAGAGGCTTCCTGGACCCTTTTGACATCTGGTCTTGGTAAGCCTGTGCATTTATCCACCCCCTGCCTACCTCAGCTACCCTTTATACAGAAAATGTATGATTTAGCTGGTGGAATCAACTGTCTCTTCATGGTGTCAGTTAATATGATTGAAAACATGTCCCACCTTCCTACATATTTTGGTGCATCATATTGCAATATATAATTTGATGTGTTGAAGAATATTTCAGTTAATTGGCTAACCCACAAGGTGAATGGAAAAGACATAAACAGAAATATAGTAAACACTTTTGATTTATTTGAACACAGCTTTTAGCAAGAATCAGGTAATAAAGCAAAAAACAGCATGACAGCATGTTAGGGTGGAAACCATTGAAAGTGTGTAACGTGGCTCCTCCTTCTTATCTAAAATCATCACATGCTAGAACAGGCATGGCTGTGCTCAGTAACAGCTTAACTCGACAACTCATAGCAGGTATTCAACTCATACTGAATTGTAGATGAATGGGTGACGCACAACCTGCTTGCACACTGGTGAGAAACTGGCAGGCCTGGCTCCCATGTCTCCTCCCAGATTTGTCCAACCGTAAGTATCAGTGTACAAAAAAATAATAATAAACACATTAGAACAGTGTGAAAAACAAGGGGGCCATTTTAAACATAATAGTGTCAACGTAGCATAAAATAGTTTGTAAAAAATTATGGCACGGCCTTGTATTTCGTTTCTTTTTCTACATACCTATACCAGATGCATACTGTAAGTCGCTTGATATGCAATGTAACAGATAAAACAGTCAGCTAATTCGATCTATGAAAGTCCATAGAAAGTTAACTAGCCAATAGCCTATATCATGTCAAGCAAGTGATGTTCTTGGCCTTGATACCAGATTTTTTGCCAGTATATTGGGTGAAGTCTACTTCCTACCCATAATAATCACACACAGGGCTATTATGCATGGTACTGAAAAAGAGCACGTGGCTACAAATCCTGTAGACAATATTTGACACTTGCATTTAATCCATTCCTATCCCAATAAATATGTAAACAAAACCGGTAATTAATAAACATGTGGGTCTCACAAAATTAAAATTTATTTGGGCAATATTTCAAGCCATTTTGTTGTTGTTAATCTTTGATGACAGCTGACAGCCTATGAAACCCTCACAAATCATTCAGAAATCGACGTGAATATCTACGCAACCAAGCGGCACTACACAGATTCCATGTCAAATTCCTTTTGAAACATAAATTTACAGAATCTGAACTTATAGTCAGACAATTTTGTAATGCATGACATTCTACCTTGTTTCTGGCTGCTTTTGCACCAAAGGACATGATCTGCATTCAATGTGGGCGTGGACGCCCTCCGTGTATGGCATTGCTGAGGTGTTAAGTGGAAAAGCCCATGTTGTTGGCGCTTTGATAGTGACTTTGAGGTTGTCTTTAAATGTTGGGTTTGTGCTTATCATTGTTCCCTATGGGGTTCAGGTGAGGACGAAAGTTCCCGCACAGGCAATACCATACTAAAGCAAAATCAGTTACTAGACGTGTTTTGCACTGTGGCAGGGGCAGAAGTCCCACTGGAAAAGGAAATCAGCATATACATACAGCTCCCGCCAGTAGATGGAACCATGCTCTAAAATCTCAGGTCCTTTTTTTTTTTTTTCTCTTTTTTCTTTAATGGCTGCATTGACTCTGGACTTAAAATATAGTGGACTTGATATTTCTCTCAACGCCGTTTGTTGGGTTTGCAAACTTTTGAGACCCACCTGTACATTTACACAGGTGTGTGCTAAGGGGTAAATATATTATTCCGACCTTATGTTCCAAACTTTATCCACCACCTATGAGATGGTTAAAAGTGGAAAGACAGGATAGTATGAAGGGCAATATCTAAACCAATCTAAAAGCAAGTACATGTACTCCTGCAGAGCAACCGGTAAATCCATTTCTACCTTTTACTTCTGCTTTGCACCTGCACAGAGAAAGGATACAAACATATAATGAAGGTTTTAAATGTTTTAATTTTTGGGGCGAAGGGTCACTTGGCTTTCATTTGAACTTAAATGACTCAAATTACCACTTGCTTAAAATGTTTAGTATTTTGTTCAGAAATGATGGCGTACCAGACAATGGAGATGTTGAGGACAGCCCAATGAAAAACTATATTTTTACCCCATTTATCCTTCTTCCTGTTATGGGAATGTATTTGAAAAACTTTTTGGCCTACTGCATTCGCAAACCTTAAATGACAAAAAAATAAATATATTAATTAACCATGAGTCAAAAACATTTAAAAAAAACTTTCTTAACTAAGATTCATAAAACCTTGGGGAACAAATATTTCAACCATTGTCCTTGAACTTTGAATATTATATTATACCATTCACACCAAGCAACCATAACTATAAAAAAAGATATTGTTCTTGTTAATATAGTAAACTATGACTATACTTCACATGGAGAACAAATATCATAGAGACTGGCTTTGAAATCGATTTTGAGAACAATAAAAGCCAACAGCCAGTAAGAACCCATCACATTTTAGCCATCACATTTATTAACACAAGGTGAGACTTTTGCTTTATCGTTTAGTCAGTCTGGATACTTAATGCTATGGTTTATGGCAATAGCTATCGTTCCTTGAATGAACTGCTCTTTGATCATCAAATTCAGTGGGATTTCATAAAATAAATGACTTATTATCATATAGCCTAGCCTAACGGTTTATTGGAAAGCCAGACTTGAGCAACAGTGGTGGGGGTGAGGGGAGGGGATAACGCTACCTGGGCGGCCCACTGGGCTTGTGTGGGTGTATTCATCTCTACTCAAGTGTGTATTGCCAATTGCTTGACTCCTAGAGTGCGTGTTCAGTACTGAAAGGTGTGTATGCAAGGACAAACTTCTTTGCGTATCAGACTGGCCACTGAAAATTACTCACTATTAACTAACTGACTGCACTTAAATTCACTTGAAGAATTCTGTATTTTAATGAATAATGATTACAAAAAAGGG
>NW_024873693.1:0-1930 GCF_018340385.1 Cyprinus carpio | reverse complement strand
TTACAGCAATACATCAAATCCCCTCCCTCTTCATTGTTACATAGAACATTTTCCACACCCCGACATAGAAAAAGAAGAATCCGTAGCAGTCACCAAGTTTCATAATACTTAATACTCCATAATGCGCAGCCCTTACTCTTTCGCAGAGCTTTGTGTAGGACGCGATGTCCAAAGGATCATGTTTCACTATTGGGCACGTGAATTGTTTCTCTTGTCATTGTGGTCAACGTTGCACAATTGCCAGTTTGGGTGGCGCGATACCACAAGATAACTGCGCATTGTGTATCAGGGACAAGTTTGCTTTTAATGAGGTAGTTTATATTTTGGATCCAAAATAAAAAAAGCCCTATTTGTAAAAATAAAACCTAAAATCAATGACTCAAGGTTATTTACACAGCCCCATACATTCGCAAGCCTGGGACATCAAATAAATTCGGACACACGTTTCTGGTAGCCCACAAATACAAAACACTCTTCTCCTTGGCAAGGATTAAGATGAACTTTATTACAACGGTATTGTTACCGCTAAAAATCCAATGAGAAATCCTCCATTGGATAGTCTCGGGCACTTCTTTTCTCAATTGGGTTGCTTATACAACGTCCTCCAAACATCCATTTTGGAGAGGCTCTACTGATTCCAAAGTAAATTAGTCCATTTGGTCATCTGGAATATCTTGGCAACTGCTCTTACATTTAAGTATTTTACGGGCGGCAACCGAGAAAAAATGGCCTTGCGTAGAGTTATTGTGTCAAGAACGACTGGATTTTCAGGTATTTAAAAGGAATTGGGACAGGTACTCCTTTCACCATCACCTACTGCCAATCTACTCCATTACAACCACCCGATGTGGGGAAAACGTGTTCCAACCCTTTCTGCTTGACAGTACATTAAAAACACTCCTGCAATTCAGCTAATAATTTTCAACACCCAAAGAATGAACACCATCCTTCAGGCCAGTTTTTCAGCAGTAATCCATTTGCCCCCGACTGAGTTGACCGATTTTACATATTCCTGCTTTAACTAGCTTATACATACACCTTTAGATTTTAACATCACACCTAATAAAAGATGAATTCAAAATCAAAGGTTCTGCCCAGCACCCACTCTGGGTTACTTCAGAACAGCCTCTTTTAATCATGAAATTGCCACCCATTTAGACTGATTTCCTAAAAAGAAGGAGTCCATAAATCTACTTTCCTTCAAAGTCTGTAGAATGTTGGCCTAGCCAAGTTCATATTCCGCCCACTCTTCTTAATAAACACAGCTATTTCATCCAGTTCTGCCGCTGAGATATAGGATCTCTTTCACAATCTGTAAGTCTGAACGCGAGGCGCTTTTTGGACTTAATGTCTGAGCCTTGACTCCTTCTTTAAACTGCTGCATGTACAGTACTGATTCTCTTAGCCAGTGTTGGTCCATTTTCCAAAAAAAAAATTTACCAAACACTCTCTGACTTTCTTTAATAAATCCATCTGGGTGGATTTAAAAACTAATTAATTTATGCCATAAAATAGAGTCACGCAAGAGTATTAATGACCTACCTCCCTCTATATGATAATGAAGGTACACTCCAATTCATTTGTGGGGATAACTTCTTACAATTTTTATCATAAACGATCCTTCCCATGTTTTCCTTTGGTATCTTCTGAACCCAAAAAGAATGCCTAAAAAATTAAAATGCCCTCTTTTTTCCCACCTTACATTTCCAGGTATAACCGGTTTTACATTGTATGACAACATTCCTCTTTTTCAGTACACCCAAAAAGCTGCAGTTTTTGCTCCAGTTCAGTTTAGCAGAAGACGCTCTCCATATAAAGAGATACGTAAATAAACAACAGCTAGCTCTTTTGAATCTTTCACGACACAGTTTGTCCCGTCTGCATAGCTGTAACTTAAACGCAGTGCAGCTACCATCTACCTTTAGACCAG
>NW_024873692.1:0-6033 GCF_018340385.1 Cyprinus carpio | reverse complement strand
CTTCAAGAGCATTTGTGTTGTTTTACTCCAGCACATAAAGGCATTTAAGGAATGCCTTCCTTTTGCACTTTTATTATTTAATTTTTTTTATTGTGAGGGACTGGGTTAGAATATTATCAAGTCCAAGTTTGACATTCATGCTGACAGAAAAACTGTGTCGCTTGGCGGCGCGCGAATTGCTCAAATAAATATTTTCAGGTAAAAAATACAAGTCTTTTTTAGGTGTAGTTACAAGTATGCGTGCCAATCTATTTGTTGTTTAAAAGTGAGGGGCCATACAGGAATCTGTAGCGGAAGCAAAGTTTGACAGCCCCCATATTTAAAGGTGTAAATTAAAGAAGAAAATTAAGTAACACTTAAAAACATTAAGGTAATTGCTTCAAAGCTTTATTCGAGGGTTACTCATTCCGAGTTGTGTTCTCCCTAATTGTTTCTAAAATTTCACTTACCCCTTTTAACTTAAAAAACACCTAGGCTGGCTAGTTAGATCTACTTACTGAGGAAGGTATAGCTAACTTAAAACTATCAGTTTTCAATCAACTTTTCTACAATGATTTGGGAAAACTTTCACGTAAGTTGAGGTAAAACTCGTAAGTTGAGTAATCATGTAAGTTGAGGTAAACTCAAAAAGTGCTTTGCAAAGCAAATTACCGTAATTTTTTTAAGTTAACTCGATTTTTTTTTTTACACGTGAAGAGAAAAATTGAAGAATATAAGAAAGATGAATGACGGTCACACTTTATATTAGGTTTCTTAAACCTACTTGCCATTGTACAAAAAACTATTTCACTACAATGTACTAGTGTTGTACAACACACGGTACCAAAATTTCAGTATTCAGTACCGATACCAGTGAAAATCCATGGTTCTCATTACCAATTTCTAGTACCAAAGCAAAACAAAAAATATGCCATAATTAAAAATAAAAAACCACACTTTTTATAAACTAAAAATTAAAACCAATGCCATCTATTATACTTCTTATACAATTGTGTTTTTAAGTTTTTCTATAAGTAATATGTTTAAACATTTTTGTTAAATAACAGGAGGATTTGCTATTAAAATTAAAAACATGTAAGGAAATATGTTGTCCAGATTTATTTTTCTTTAAAAAATATAAAGTTTTATTATGTTTTTAGTAACAGTAGCTAAGTAGCAGTATCACATACATTCTAATAAAAAATAGTAATCTTTCTAGCACAATGCATTTATGTAAAAATGAAAACTTTTATTTTAAACGGTATTATGTTTTGCAGTGTTTCCCGCAGCCATACACTCTATTTGTGGCGGCACTCACCAGCCCCCCTATAAACATGTATATGCAAATTCATTTTCTGCCACAAGGATGGCGCTTTAAGCGAGCGGGAGAGATACAAGGATTTCCGAAGGTGACGGCTGCAAAAAGCAGCGCTGAGCCTCACAAACGATGCCTATATCAAGCCATTACATGCAAAATGAAATGAAAAGGAAAAAATGAAATCGAAAATTTTTCTAAATTACAGTCGGTTTCCTTCTGACAAACTAAAGTGATATTAAAAACATTCGGTTTTTGATTGTGAAAACGTGCCCCCCAGTGATCATGGTTTATTCAAATAGAAGTCAAAGCCTTTTGGAAATCTATTGTGGCGGTCAGTTGTGCTATTGTGGAGGAGGCCCACCCCACAAAGTAAATCAATGTGTGGGAAACCCATGGGTTGACGTGAAGACCTTTAAATTGACACTGGTTTTTACTCAAATGAAATGGTAAAATGCTTGCTTGCGTGAAGTGAAACTCAGAACAGTTCTGGTGATGTTTGTTTATGTATTTTATGTCGCTTCATTGAGACGGGCAGAGATGCTCGAAATATTACCCTGCAAGCGAAGGAGTTTGCGGGTAGTAAAACAAACCCACACGTCTATGCCATTCATTATTCATTAACACAGAGATGCACAGAACATGCAAGTGGTTCCGTGTAACACCTTCGTATAAATTCGTTTTTATGATTATATTATTGAAAATCTGAAAAAGAAAAAATGCACATGCACACATTTGGATCGTTTTTAGGAGACATTTGTTCAGCAAAACAAAACGAAAAAAATCAAGAATTCGGCTTCATTTTTTAAGTTTTTTACGTTCTGAGACAGAAAACGAATTAAACAACTTGAGATATTCGATCTCATACATAGTGGGATGGAATGAAACGCACACTCTCTGCTGATTGGTCAAACAAAACATTACAACATAAATAAAGTAGCCCTAAAAAAACTCCAAAAATAATAAGGAGACCTTCCCTTCTACGGATTCTTAAGTGTTTATTTATACTACATTTATCTCTTTCTCTTCATCAAACAGGGCCGGGTTTCTCGATAAACGATTGATCTTAGCGCTTAAGAAGCGTTTTCTACGAGTCATTTTACGATCGTTTGCCTAATTGTGCTATCACTTACATATCCCAAAAATGCACTTACACAGTCGCACGTAGCCATGCTACCTTAAGTGCTATAGGAGTCGCCATACGTTCTGTCAAGTGCTGAAATGTGTCACCGTATTAGAAGGGGCCTAATTGTTAGTACAAGATACGCTTTATTGAAATGATTAAACGAAATGCTGACCATTTATTGAAATCGGAAATAAAAACTATAATACAAATATTATCTAGCATAATGTACATAATAATATACTAGGCTCTATATATATATATATATATATATATACTATATATATATAATATTAATATATAGGCTATATAGGTAGTATAGGACTAAGTATATATATATATATACATATACACACACAGTACATAGTATATATAATATATATATAAGTTACCAAAGTTTATAATATAGAGACGAGATATATTATATATAATATAGAGATTGCCTGGTTTTCATGCACTACTAGAATCAAGTTAAAGGTGTAATCTGACGATTGGTT
This sequence comes from Cyprinus carpio, assembly GCF_018340385.1. Taxonomy (NCBI): domain Eukaryota; kingdom Metazoa; phylum Chordata; class Actinopteri; order Cypriniformes; family Cyprinidae; genus Cyprinus; species Cyprinus carpio. Next base: position 3,119 of record NW_024873692.1, on the reverse strand, counting down.
CTGCAGGTGTGACCGACATAATAAATCACTTTCCTTCACGATGCCCACTTAGGCGGCTTTACGAGTAACGCCAGAGCAGTCTCTTAGAAGTAGTGTGACGATGTGGAGGTTTTAAATGTAGCACTTAAGTTACGATGCTTTTGGTAGACAGACCTATAATATTAAGATTCAGTCGTACGATCGTTCTTACGAACGCTTCTAAGGACTTACGAGCGCTGGCTTTTGGGAAATTCAGCCCGAGCCTAGATTAAAGAAGAATGTAAGACTTGACACAAGGACCGTACCAGAGGGCGAAGAGAGACTTTTGGTACCTTGGGAACGCCGCCGATAAATTGTTTTATTAAATGTATCCACCTATCAAAATCTGTCTGGGAAAAGCTGCCCGACGCGAACTGCAGAGGCGGCGTTAGGGGAGAATATAGTCTATTGTGTAGAGCGAAAGCGCAGACCACACTACCGAATTATGTGAAAAACGTGTACAAGTCATAAACTTTTGTTTTAGGGGGACAAATATGGCTGCATTTTGTGAGCTAGAGAGGAACTTAAATAACAAATTACATAGTATAAAAGGAGAAGATTAGCACATCTATTATTGTTCTTCTATTTATGAGTGTTTTATTCATAGAGCGAGCTGTTTATACAAATTTCGGAAATTGGCTATGTTGTTATACCACTGCGAGGCATGGGACTATTTGTTCGTCAGAGTGTGCTTGTTTCAGTGATTGAATTTAGGGTGAAATGTGAATTCGGGAAACCGTCATGAAATTGACGGAGGAAAGAACGCATTTGCAGCTTATGAAGAACATACCCAACCTCTGAAATAACACTGTCGAACAAACATAAACCAGAGATCAGTGTCAGAGAATTAACTTGTCCCATAGGAGGGGCAGATGCCCTGATTTCTCAGGGGGTTTTGGTTGTTTTTGTTGTTTTTGTTGTGTTTTTTGTTTTTTTTGGTACCTTTACCTTGGTTGTGTATGTACATCTTAATGTTCAAAATTTTTCCTTACTTCAAAAAAAAAGATAATAATATGACAGATAGTGTTACGTCGTGGAGGTATTGTGGACTATTTGTGCGGTCTTGGGAGAGTGATTTCACCTACTGGGCAAGTTAGAGACATTGCATGTTTTCTTCTCCTTGATGTCTTTCTGTTCTCTCTCTGTTATAGATCGCTTATTGGACTCCAGCTGAGACTGATGTCCCATCATTCATCAGTACTGAAGTGTAATGACTACAGAGATCAAGGTGTATTTGCTAAGACGGCAAAAAGAAATAATGTTGGCGAGGACTGACGGCTACGCGCTCACTCTTTGTCCTGATCCAGATGGGTGTTATTTTTGTGCTTTCTCCAGGGGGGACACCCAACGTGTGGTAGAATGTTTATTATCTCTGACAACTTTGTGAATTAACTTGTAGTGAATGAAAAACTATCGAGAGTTGTGTGTGAACGTTATGGTGGGGTGTGTTTTGATTCTTTTGTGTTATTTGTCTAATTATGATAAAATACCGTTGTTTGTCTTTCTTAGGAAGCCGGTAGGATCAGGGAGGGAGGGTGCCATTTGGTTTTGAGATATAAAAATTTCTGTTTATGTTTATGGTTCGACAGGGAGGTGATAGTACTGACTCTGTTCCATTTATTTTCTTTTTTTTAGTTTAAGGTATTTAGAGTTTTGTGTTTAGCTAGAGGAGTTTTTTTGTTTGTTATGTTGGCCTGGGCCCTCTCTGACCTGAAGATTTGCTTCCTTTTGTTATTAATAAATTAAGTTTATTTGCTTAATTTAGTGGCTGTGCTTTTAGGGATCAGGCCGGAGGAACTTGATGTGGACGTCAAGACTTTTATTCGCCCTTTACATTCGCTTGTTAACAGACCGCATCATTAAAACACCATAAGACGCCTAACAGCTGGAGGCGTTTTGTAAACAATAGGCTGTTACCAAAGTTAAATCAGTATTCAGAGATATAGAACCTGCGTCTGAAAGATGCGTTTTATAGATGTATTTACAGTTTTAATGCTGATCAGAGGGCTGTACATGCCTTTACGTAGCAATTACCAAATGTATATGGAAATAAGATTAAGGTTTCCATACAACATTTGTAATAAAGAAAATTAGGAACAAAATGAAAATATTTGAAACCTCTGAAAAATGAAACATTGATACTTATCGGAAATACAAGATAGAGGTTGTATCGCCCAGCTCGGGTAGGTGAGGTATTTGATTGCTTGCCGTTAGATAATAGAAGCCTTTTTATTCACACTCTATTCGTTCAAAAATGCGGTACATCATTAATATCAGGAAGGCATTAAAATCAAGTGGGCTGGTTTGCCCGTAAGTGAATGTGATTGTGCTATACTGAATGGGTCTTCTCAATAATGCGGTCTCTTCAAAGACTGGAACTTACAAAGGACACGAGATTACACCACTACTAGTACACATACTGTGGAGTCATTCACACAAACGTCGCGTTACGTTGCTGTGGCGCTATCTTGCAGAGAGGGAAAAATAATTTTTATATGCATATAAGTTATAGAAGGCCAACCAACCAAAACAACCAATATTATTAAAATAATAAATAAGCCATTATTGTCCTAAACCTATACCTATGTTGATTCAAAGATTAAAATTAAAATTAGTGACGTCTGTGCTTGATTATAATACATTCTCCCGTTTGTTGCATGAGTGCCACAAAGCGTGATGCTGACCAAAAGATATGTGCATAAAGCGACTATAGGCTAAGTAGCTAGTAGGATAGTTGTCGTGTCGGAAGCGTAGCGACAAGAGGAAAAGAAAAGCATTGCATGTAGCGCTCTGCCTCTGAAACGGTTTGTGTACAAGCCATTCGTTAATAATGGGTCTGCGTGGTCGCCGAGTCCAACTGATTGATCTTAGCACCTTCTAAGAGCAATCTTTACGAGCTCAACTTTTACGTGTTTGCTATTGTTTTCAGTGCGTTTCCCAACAATGCACTTAACACGGTCGCCGCGTGGCCATGCTACTCTAGAAGGTGCTATAAGGGTCGCTATCCGTCGCAGTAAGAATGCGGAAATATTCACCTTATAGAATGGCTCTACTTGTAGTACACGATGTTTACTTGAAATGTTACCTAATAATTCTGCGTT
>NW_024873691.1:0-1561 GCF_018340385.1 Cyprinus carpio | reverse complement strand
GTTTGTGATAAAATAGGTGTCCACAGGTGAGTAATCGGTTTGGTGCCCCTTGCAGTGGTGGACCCGTTAGCCAGCCTCCGTCCTCGCTCAGCTGAGACTTGCCATCTCTAGTATCCGCGCGCCGACATCCTTCCATGACCTGTGACCTGAATGCCTGTCCTTTGCAAAACTCCCATTGCTCTGACTGCCAAATCTGCCCATACTTCTTCCAGGTTGCATCCCCCTTCCTCTGACGCCCTCCGTCACACTGCTACTGCAGCTGCCGAGCAAGCGTGAACAGCAGCGCAGGATACTTGGAAGCTTTTCTTCCTACGGCGCGGGCCGTTCTGGAGCAGTCTCTGTCAGCGTCTCCAACAACGTGAGTGAACACCCCTGGCTTTCTGGAACAGGAGATGTAGTGCTGGTCTCTGGCTTCTACTAATTGAGATATTTTCCTTTGCTTGCACAGAACCCTTCGGTGGGCCAGCACCGTGAGGATCCCGTGTTCTCGAGGCCATTGAGAATAACAAGTCATCCACTTCATCGCCGCACAACTGTCAGATGTCAGCTTCATTAACCGACTGTGTTCCAGGAAGGGCTGGAGGACGCATGTGTCCGTGGGTTGCGCGTGCATTCCTCCAGGGACGGGTGGGGGGGCCGTGTCGCTGGCCCTTGGCTCCAAGAACTTTTCAGTGTGCGACACGCGTACAAGTCCGGGCTGTGTAAGTATCTTCAGTGCTCTGTACATCCCGAAGTGGTAGTCCAGGCATTGGAGTTGATCAATCCGTAACGACCCGACGATCTCTCCCGAATAGGTGGCAGGCTCTAAGTCGCCAAGCGTCCCTCATGGAGTGAGTGGGCAACAACGTGTCGTCTTCACTGAATTTGTCAATCCCTTCCTCTCGAGAGGCGACCTACCAGGTACTTTAAGCCTACCATGTCTTGAGTTGTGCCACCACGTCATTGCTGTAGTTCCTTAGGCAATCCTTCAGCGTCTCGCTTGTCACTGTGTTTGCCGCCATTCAAAGGTGTTCTGTTAAGGTCACCCGATGTTCAATATCCAGATCCTGCTGCTGTCGTTGCCAATACTACTAGTCAGCGAACTGACTGGCTGCAGTAAGAACTTTGGCAACTTCTCCTCCGTCTACGCTACCCGTTGTGCAGGACTATGCAAAGCTCGCTGAATGAAACGGTTCGTCCACGTTAGTAGCCCTTGGCTCTGCTCCAGTTGCCCATGTGAAATCTGGTCATTATTTTAGTATGGTATTTTTTTGAATCTGAAGTAAGCGGCCTCCAACGCAACAACTGTGATTGTAATCAATGCTAGCTGTCCATGTTTTGTGCTTCAAGTTTGCATCCTTGGCGCGTGCTGAGCCCTAGCCAAGTAGCTTATCTGACACTGACTCCGGAGCGCTGAACAACACCCATCATGTCGACGCTGTTATCGACCGCCTGAGATTGCAACGCTTTCAAGACTTGGAGGGGAGTTTCTGACGCTCTAACCGCCTCTCCTGATGCAGTCAATGAATAAAGCGTTTTGACAGAGGTCGCGTGAACCATGAAGCCGCAGCCCAAAGAACGC
>NW_024873690.1:0-1940 GCF_018340385.1 Cyprinus carpio | reverse complement strand
AGCGCTGATCCCCCCCACTACCATAAGAATATGCGGTCGAGATTCCCACATTTGGGGGAATTAGCGAAGTCGCTGCGGCAGTGCAATGAATGAAGCCTCGCCTGGGTGAACCGCCTTCTTGATCATGGTCTGTCTCCCCCTGCCAGGTAAGTAATGAAGGCCCAGGCCCGACGGGCAGTCAGAGGTACCATTTCCGTCTCTACCGTCCTGTACACAACGTTTAGTGAACCCCCCGCCGCTAGCTCCAAAGGAATGGACGGGCTGCTGCTTCCATTACTGGCCTGCAAAAATGCCAAGCGTGGCCCGTAGCGAGCTTCGCAAACCTTGCTTTAGATCAGGTTTCCCCAATCAGCGTTCCTGGATGGCTCCCCAACAAGCTGCATGAATGGGTTGTTTCTATGTCACTATTTAACATTCAAACACACCTGATTCAGGTATCATGCAGCTCATTGTTAGAGTGACCTCGAAGAAGATCTGGACTGGGTTTGTCCTCAGACATAGGGTTTTCATATGTTCTTATTTTATGACTCCCTTTAACCCAAAACACCTCCTCTCTGACTCGATGCTGGGCATTCAGCTCGTTTAGTGTGAAGACTTTCCAAGAACTCAGGTGAATGCATCCGAGGAGAAAGGGAGAAACTTCCAATAAAACAGCAACCACGGCATTCTGCAAGAGCAGACTCACGGGGGAGCCAAGACAAAGCCCTCATTCCTTTTCGGTTAATTCCCCCATCACATAAGGCAGACAATCCTTGAAAAGGGGAAGCCACTTCCTGGAAACACTGCCCATCCCAGGCGAATGCGGTGGATTGGTTATTGGAACAGAAAGCACCGCCCCGGCCCTCCCGCGCCCTGTATCCACACACAATTTAATATTTTGTAGTCCCCGTGTGTAGGGGAACCATATCATATATTAAACTGAATTAAGAACACGATTTTTTTCTTTCTCTCTTTCGAAAAAATTTTATTGTCAAATTTCATCTTCTCATTTTTTCCATTTTGCATTATACTTTTGTACACCATTTTCTTTTCAGCACCACGTTAACAACAAGCGATTTAAACTATAAAACCCATGGTTTGTGAAAATAAACTGGATACAAACATTTGTAATCTCCCTCCAAAAACAAACAAACGCTAAAACATGGGTGGTTGGCTCTGTTGTTTTAACAGGCCAGGTTAGGGGGCGTTGTTTATAAAGGGGTGAGGGATTTCAAGGAATATACAAATTAAAAAGAACAAAACACAGCAGCATAGGTCTTTCAATAAAAACCAATTCCATGGTGATTGAAACGACACAATAAAAACGCCAATTAAAAGTCTTCTGTTGTGTGTAAGACGGGGGTGAGTCCTTATCAAGTAGGTCTTCACTTACTCTCCAAAACAGGCACCGCGAGATGCCACTTTGTCTGCTCAGCGGAGATCCCCTCTCCTCGGCCGGCTGGCCCTTGGCCCATCTTCCCGTAGCCAGATTGGTGAGGTGCATCTGAGCAGCCAGGAGTCCGGTGCCTGCGGGCCTCCCTCTCCGTGTGGCCCCCCGTCGAGATATGCGTCGTCAGTGAGTACCCCTGCAGCATTGATGTTACCTTTAAGCTGCGCGTACATGGAGGGTTACGTATGGCCATCCCCCACCAGCAGGTTTCTGGTGGCCCAGATGGCATCCTTGATGGTGGTGAGGAGTGAGCCGGGGCGGGGAAAGTAGAGTGCAATGACTTGAGTCAGCTGAAGCCTGGCCCACTGAAGGATGGCGGGCTGGTACCGAAATGGGCTGCCGCTGGTAGGCCGCGGGGAAATACAGGGGGCGGTTCTGGCCCACAGGGTCCAGCTGCAGCTGCACTCCCAGAGCAGGTGGTGGCGGTCTCGGGAATTCACCGGACCGAGGGGCAGATGGGGTTTTGGCCATGCCTCTGGAGTGCATAACCGCCCTGACGGGAGGATCTCAT
>NW_024873689.1:0-1346 GCF_018340385.1 Cyprinus carpio | reverse complement strand
AGGGACTTATGGTACCTGAGGATATGGAGGTGACCTCGGGGGAGGTGCACTCTTAGCATTTATCTATATAACCTACAGTCAGAAACCCTCAAAATCCACTCAAAAACCACTCAAGAACACTCGAAACCACTCAAAACCACCAAACCCTACAGACCCTACCCAAAACCACCCAAAACCTAACCAAACCACTCAAAAAAATCTCAGAAACACTCAAAACACTCAAGACACTCAAAACCAGACCAACCGACCAAACCCCCAAAACATAACCAAAACCAATCAATTTTAAAAACAGCCAGAACACTCAAAACCAGACAAACCGACCAAAACCACCCAAAAACCTAACCCCAACCCACTCAAAGAACACTAGCTGAATAGGAAGGAAACACTACAAGAATAAATTCCATCTTCAAAACCACTCAAAGCGGAACACTGATATAAAAAACAAAACAAAACAGCCAAATACACACACTCCAAAAAAAAAACACTAAGTCCCCAACCACATTGACTAAGTAAAACCCAGCCACATAGATTTGAAGAAATCGCACTCTCTAGGCCTGCGCCAACTAATGAAACCAACCATACGCCAAGGGAGCCACACCAAAACTCAAGTAATGGCAGCCAACGCCCTAGTACCATATCTTGTCGGCCGCCTTGGAATGGCCGCCACTTTTTATTTGCAAGGAGGACTGGACCACTGGCGGTCTGCCATCCTCCATAGATCGAAAAGCACAACTCCCTAATTAAGGGCTTATACCCAAGCCCAACAGTCTTCAGCGACATTCACTAGAGGAATTACTCTTATAGGGTCACACACAGAGACATAGAAGGGGGGCGGTAGGACACTTCTGGGGGCAGGAGCGCCACAAACTCTCTTCGCATTTATTCATATATAACCTACAGTCAGAAACCCGCCAACATCCACTCAAAACCTACTCGAAGAACAGCTCGAGCAAACCAACTCAAAACCGAAGACAGACCCCTACAAAACCACCCAAAACCTAACCAAACCAATCAAAAACATCTCAGAAAAACTTTCAAAAGCACCGCAGCGCGAACACTCCAACCAAAAGACCACCCGACCCAAAACCCCCCCCAAAATCCGAACCAAACCACGTCAAAAAAAAAAAAAAAACAGCCAGCAAAGAACAGAACCAGATAGAAACACTCAAACTCAACACAACCAAGACCAACCCGACCACCCAACAAAACCACCCCAAACCTAACCAAACCACCTCCGCCGTCAAAGAACACACTCTTAGAAAGCGCATACACCTCCAAAAACCCACTCAAAACCACCTCGCAACTCACGATACTAAAAAAACCTAACCAACAAACCACTCAAAAAC
>NW_024873688.1:0-1964 GCF_018340385.1 Cyprinus carpio | reverse complement strand
TTTGGTAGAAACAGAGATATACGGGTCAGTTGATTTGTAGATTAATGACGAATTTGGGGGCTCATCCGGGATTTCTAAACCCCAGACAGGTAAGAAAAAAATTTTCTTTTCCATTTCCCCCCCCCTGTCAAAAAAGAGAAATTGAGATACTCTTTTTTTTTCGATATTTTTGATTGGGGCCCAAAATTTTGGCATTCAAACTGTTTTTCCCCCCCACATTTTGGTATTTGAGAAAAAGATTGGCTTTTGTTTTGTTAAAAACCCTTTCCCATTAACCTTTTTTCTAAAATTCAAAATGGGATGTTTTGTGAAAGATTTTTCCTTTTTAATTGGCGGGGATTTTTCTCAGCCCCCTTTTTCCCTAGAATTGATGATTTTTAAAATGATTGAGAGTTTTTTTTGAAGTTCCCTTGGCAATGCCCCAAAAATAAATAAAAAAGATAAATCGCAATTTCCTTTAATTGCCCCTGTAGGTTCCCTTGATCTATACAGGATGGGTGAATAAAAGCAAAGGGTAGTTTTTGTTCCATAAAATTGTTTCAGGGCCCTTTCTCAATTTTGTTTTTTTCGCCTTTTCTGGGGTTCATTTTGGTTTTTGGGTGGAGTTTAAAAACAAATCTACTTTTTTGTTTACCCCTCTCCCCGGGTTTGTTTTAGATCAGAGCGTTGCTATTTTAGAGGCAATAGGGGGGGTTTTTCCCCAAATTACAGTTTGGGGCGAAAAAACCCTTTGGGGTGATATTTTAAAAAGGTGGGAAAAAAAAATAAATAATAAAAAAAGCATGGGGCGAATGACGGCATTTCCATTAACCGAGTTTTATGCTTCTAAAACGTAATATTTGCCACTCGCGATAAGTCCATGCAACTGATTTTGGCTATATTTATTCAAATGAGGCGTATGCATGTATCTTTACAGCTTAGAGCTGCTTCTAGAGAATCCGTGTCGCGGCTTGAGCAAACACAAGCATTGATCTAGAGTGCTGGGATCAGCTTCAGTGGCTGTATCAGAGCCAAATTGCACGCAGATGTGTGCAGTGTAAATCGTCTAAGCATTAATGGTAGGGGAAAACCCTTATTACCGGGACGTAATGAAATGTTTTGGAGGTATGTACATTTGAAGGAATAGCCATATGATTTTAAAGCCGGAATGTAACATGTAAATGCAACAAAACCTGTTTCCCAGCAGGTTGCGAATTATTAAATTTTAAGAATAAAATATAAAATATGAATAAAAAAAGGCATAGTTTTTGCGCGAAAGGTGTTTCATTAGGTGTATTTTTCAAGTGCCATGCGTGCGCAATATGAGGGGAATGAAAAGCACGCATTGTCAGTAACCACAAAGCCAAAATTTAGGAAAGTATTGTTGATCAGAGGGTTGGGACAATGGTGTGTAGATTAGAGGAGAATGGAAAAAAATCTTATTAGTTGGATGGATTTGGTCAGACAGGAGAATTTTTTTTACGGATATTTGAGTTAAGTATTGGCTCTGAAAAGTTAAAGGCTAGTTTATATGAAAGTGGGAGCCACAAGGGAATATATTGATGAATAAACAAGTAATATAATGATAATAGATGTTTTCAAAGAGATTTGATTACATTTTATCTTTACAAGAGTAAAGGGGTTTGTCCGTTTCCTCGGGGGACAGCCTGAAATTGATACAGGAGATTGAGACTATAGTTTTGTTTTAACTAAAATAACTTGTGCATTGTGACAATGGAAAAAAGATTGAGTGACTATTTTAAACGGCCGTATAAGCTAATAATTTAGATTAAGAAAAAAGATTCAGTCTGAAGTTATAATCAATGCATCATGCTGATGTATTCATAAGAATTATAGAAGATATGCTCATAAATGCTCATATCAGATAGAATAGGTTACTGCTCTTTTCTGCATTCTGCAAAGAAGGAATTGCTTTGCACTTTTTCCCAGCAAAGAAGAACTTTTTATTAAAATAAACCAAAGAG
>NW_024873687.1:0-11798 GCF_018340385.1 Cyprinus carpio | reverse complement strand
GCAACGATCTTAATAAACATTTACATTATAATAGGGAATAGTTATTTTTAATATAGAACAATTTTAATAATTAAAAAGAACATTTTGATAATGTTTCAGGCCTTTATTTTTAAAGAGACATTCATTTTATATTTGTATAACTGTGTACAGAAAACCCATATATATGAAATATAACTAAAACTCACAAAAAAGTAAGTTTTTCATTTTATTTATAGTAGGAAGTAATATACTTATTATAAAAAAACCTAACCAAAATATATAATAATTAAATAAATATACATAAAATAATTATAGATTAAACAACAACAACAACAAATATAATAAAAAATAAAGATGTGGAGAACACAGAAAAAAAAAAAAAAGAAAAATATTTGTGACATTAAATAATTATGTATGTTTAATAGTAACAGTTATTAACATTTAGTGTTTACAAATCTGAGCAAGATATTAATGCAAGTCAATAAAATGTAATATCAATAAAAAAAATAATCAACAAAATTTATACATGTTTTAATCAATAATAAAAAGTAAAATTACACAGTTCATCACAGTTCAAACAAGGCCAAATACTTCTGGTATTTTAATTAACAAAGGGAAATAAATGAAACTATTTAAATGTATAGATTCAACAACAGCAAAAACAACAATAATAAAATCTAAAGTTGTGGAGAACACAGAAAAAAAACAAACAAGAAACAATGTACACTACCAGTTAAATGTTTTTTGAACAGTAAGAATTTTAAAGCTCACCAAGCCTGCCTTTATTTGATCCAAAATACAGTAAAAGCAATAATATTGTGAAATATTATTACTATTTAAAATAGCTGTTTTCTATGTGAACATATATTAAACTGTAATTTATTTCTGTGATGCGCAGCTGTATTTTCAGCATCATTACTCCAGTCTTCAGTGTCACATGATCTTCAGAAATCATTCTAATATGATGATTTGCTGCTCAAGAAACATTTCTGATTATTATTATTATTATTATTATTAAGAAGAGACTTCTTTAAAAAAAACATTAAAATCTTACTGCTGAAAAACATTTGGCTGGTAGAGTATTTTAAATTAAATAATTATTTACAGCATTTAATAATAGCAGTTACTAACATTTAGTGTTTACAAAAAACTGAGCAAGATAAAATAACAATGCAAGTCAATACAATTAATTTTAAAAAACACCACTAAGTACAGTGCAAACAATACTTCTGGTATTTAAAGGTAACAAATGGAAATAAATTAATTTAAAATGGTAGATTATACAACAACAACAACAATTTTACAATAATAGTAAAAATAAAACAATCTAAAGTTGTGGAGAACACAGGAAGAAGAAAAAAAAAAAAAACAAGCCATCCACCTGTTTAAGAAGATCCTTGCTCCCATGGTGTGTTACCAAGTGATGATCATGGGCAGTTCTCATTAGATCTGTCCATCTATGGTCCAACACAAAGGCAGGGCGTTCTGAGGGTCCAGTGCGAGCTGAACGGGGGACGACAATGGTGCTGATGGTGTTGTTGTTCTACAGAAGATTAACAGGATTACTTAAATTATTTGTCTTTTTTGTTGTGTGCACATATGAGACAGACAGTTAACACACATTAGTGTCTGTATGTCATCTGGAGAAACACTTCTGACCTTTGATCCTTCACTGTCAAAGTGCCTGGTGTGATGTTATGGTGAAGAGAGACAGTCTTTGGGGTGACCTGCTCTTTGGGATGCTTCTTCGTGTCAGAGCATGCATCATCTAAACATTCCTGAAATATAGATTCAAATAATTTTATATATTCCAATAATAGTATAGTATATATATATATATATATATAGATATATATATATATATATATATATATAGCATATAAGATATATATATATAGCATTGTAATATTATATTTCTATGGATATATATGCAACAGTAGCATTGCATTTTTTTTTCAATTTTAAAGATGAATTGCTTTACATTTGAAACTATCTCCTAATTATCGTAATTTATTCATGATAAACAAACACAAAATCCCAGCATTATTACTCCTCTTTTTGCCATCACGTGATCCTTCAGAAAAACCCCCCTTTCATCCTTGTAGTGGCAATGATAATATCAACATTGATTACAATAAGAAATGTTTTGTGATCATATGACACTGAAGACTGGAGTATAAATTATGCTGAAAATTCAGCTTTTCCATCAGGAATAAAGTTCATTCAACATAGGAAACAGTTATTTTAAATTGTACCACACAGTAAAAAAATACTATATAATATATATACAGCAATTAATAATATAAAATATATATACACACACACATGTTATTTTTATAGAACAGCACATATGGTTAAATTAACTGAAGAATCATTAACTACACACTACATATTATAGATATAGCAAGACATCTATGAACATTCATCTTTAAAAACAAAGATATTACAATAAAGTACAGCAGTTGCATTATTTATAAAGAATTTGGTCTACGTGGTGTACAGTATTTGCACTAAAGACTTGAAAATCACATAACATTCTAAACAATTGCTATAATTAATGATATAAACATGATTATATGATAATTTAATACGTAATTAATTTTTTAAAGTTTTTTAAAAGAAGTACAGAATTCACTTTACCTGCTTGATGAGAGTATCGCGCTGATCTCTGAGGTAAAAAAAACAAACAAACAAACAAAAAACACGATATTGATGATAATCTTTAAGACTTCTTGCAACAAATAACATATCAATTACGTATAGTTAATAAAGCCGAGGTAGTTTAGCAGCGTATGTTGTTCAAACAAACTACAATTTTGTGAAGAAATCTCCGCTCGTAAAACGCGTCTCCTCTCCTTCACAGCGAATGATTGACAGATGACTGTCCGCTGTTTGAATCCCCCGCCACGGAAGAGGCGAAACAGCGCCACGAAATCTACGCGTGGCCACACATATATTGCATCCGTAGTGATAAGCACTACCATAGAGAATGAATGGGAAAAGTTAAGGGAAGTTAAGCTTAACTATTTTCGGCTCCCGCGCGAAGGCCAGTCGCGGATAGGTGTAGAACGCTGACTAGCCAATAGGAACGAAGGAAACTGCAGGGAGGCGGGACGAGTACCCGCCTCGGCCACAAATACCATAAAACGAATTTGTATTCGTTTTTCCGATTAACATATAATAAACCCAAAAACACTTTAAGTACGATTAACATATAATAAACGAACTTTGTGAACTTCAATCACATAAATCTGTAATAATTGTTCATTTGTAGGATGTAAAGATGATGTGCAACGATCTTAATAAACATTTACATTATAATAGGGAATAGTTATTTTTAATAAAGAAAAAATTGAATAATTAAAAAGAACATTTTGATGTTTCAGGCCTTTATTTTTAAAGAGACATTAATTTTATATTTGTATAACTGTGTACAGAAAACCCATATATATATATGAAATATAACTAAAACTCACAAAAAAAGTAAGTTTTTCATTAAAATTATAATAAATTAAACAACAACAACAAATATAATAAAAATAAAAAAATATATAATAATTAAATAAATATGCATAAAATAATTATAAATTAAACAACAACAACAAATATAATAAAAATAAAGAAAGATGTGGAGAACACAGAATAAATAACAAGAAAAATATTTTTTACATTAAATAATTATGTATGTTTAAGAGTAACAGTTATTAACATTTTGTGTTTACAAATCTGAGCAAGATATTAATGCAAGTCAATAAAATGCAATATCAATAAAAAAATAATCAACAAAAAAAATTTATACATGTTTTAATCAATAATAAAAAAAAAAACATACACAGTTCAACACAGTTCAAACAAGGCCAAATACTTTTGGTATTTTAATTAACAAAGGGAAATAAATGAAACTATTTAAATGTATAGATTCAACAACAGCAACAACAACAATAATAAAATCTAAAGTTGTGGAGAACACAGAAAAAAAACAAACAAGAGACAATGTACACTACCAGTTAAATGTTTTTGAACAGTAAGAATTTTAAAGCTCACCAAGCCTGCCTTTATTTGATCCAAAATACAGTAAAAGCAATAATATTGTGAAATATTATTACAATTTAAAATAGTTTTTCTCTATGCGAAAATATAGTAAAATGATATTTATTTCTGTGATGTGCAGCTGTATTTTCAGCATCATTACTCCAGTCTTCAGTGTTACATGATCTTCAGAAATCATTCTAATAAGCTGATGATTTGCTGCTCAAGAAACATTTCTGATTATTATTATTATTATTATTATTATTATTATTATTAAGAAGAGACTTCTTTAAAAAAAAAACATTAAAATCTTACTGCTGAAAAACATTTGGCTGGTAGAGTATTTTAAATTAAATAATTATTTACAGCATTTAATAATAGCAGTTACTAACATTTAGTGTTTACAAAACTGAGCAAGATAAAATAACAATGCAAGTCAATACAATTAATTTAAAAAACACACTAAAGTACAGTGCAAACCAATACTTCTGGTATTTAAATTAACAAATGGAAATAAACTAAATAATTTAAAATGGTAGATTACAACAACAACAACAACTACAATAATAGTAAAAATAAAACAATCTAAAGTTGTGGAGAACACAGGAAGAAGAAAAAAAACAAAAAAACAAGCCATCCACCTGTTTAAGAAGATCCTTGCTCCCATGGTGCGTTACCAAGTGATGATCATGGGCAGTTCTCATTAGATCTGTCCATCTATGGTCCAACACAAAGGCAACGCATTCTGAGGGTCCAGTGCGAGCTGAACGGGGGACGCAGCTATGGACAATGGTGTTGTGTTCTACAGAAGATTAACAGGATTACTTAAATTATTTGTCTTTGTGTTGTGTGCACATATGAGACAGACAGTTAACACACATTAGTGTCTGTATGCATCTGGAAGAAACACTTCTGACCTTTGATCCTTCACTGTCAAAGTGCCTGGTGTGATGTTATGGTGAAGAGAGACAGTCTTTGGGGTGACCTGCTCTTTGGGATGCTTCTTCGTGTCAGAGCATGCATCATCTAAACATTCCTGAAATATAGATTCAAATAATTTTATAATTCATAATATATATATATATATATATATATATATATATATATATATATATATATATATATATATATATATATATATATATATATATATATATATATATATAGCATTGTAATATTATATTTCCATGGATATATATGCAACAGTAGCATTGCATTTTTTTTTTCAATTTTAAATGAATTGCTTTACATTTGAATATATCTCCTAATTATCGTAATTTATTACTGTGATGCAAAGCTGAATTTTCAGCATTATTACTCCAGTTTTCAGCATCACGTGATCCTTCAGAAAATAATGTGCTTTTCATCCTTGTAGTGGCAATGATAATATCAACATTGATTACAATAAGAAATGTTTTGTGATCATATGACACTGAAGACTGGAGTATAAATTATGCTGAAAATTCAGCTTTTCATCACAGGAATAAAGTTCATTCAACATAGGAAACAGTTATTTTAAATTGTACCACACAGTAAATGTTGAAAATAATATATAATATATATACAATAATATAAATAATATATAATATATATACACACACATGTTATTTTTATAGAACAGCACATATGGTTAAATTAACTGAAGACTGATTAACTACATACTACATATTATAGATATAGCAAGACATCTATGAACATTCATCTTCAAAGACAAAGATATTACAATAAAATACAGCAGTTGCATTATTTATAAAGAATTTGGTCTACGTGGTGTACAGTATTTGCACTAAAGACTTGAAAATCACATAACATTCCAAACAATTGCTATAATTAATGATATAAACATGATTATATGATAATATAAGAAGTAATTAAGTTTTTTAAGTTTTTTAAAAGAAGTACAGAATTCACTTTACCTGCTTGGTGAGGATATCACGCTGATCTCTGAGGTAAAAAACAAACAAACAAACAAACAAAAACACACATTGAGGTATAATCTTAAGACTTCTTGGAACAAATAACATATCAATTACGTAATAGTTAATAAAGCCGAGGTAGTTTAGCAGCGTATGTTGTTCAAACAAAACAATTTTGTGAAGAAATCTCCGCTCGTAAAACGCGTCTCCTCTCATTCACAGCGAATGATTGACAGATGACTGTCCGCTGTTTGAATTCCCCGCCACGGAAGAGGCGAAACAGCGCCACGAAATCTACGCATGGCCACACATATATTGCATCCGTAGTGATAAGCACTACCATAGAGAATGAATGGGAAAAGTTAAGGGAAGTTAAGCTTAACTATTTTCGGCTCACACGCGAAAGGTCCCCAGTTCGAAACTGGGCGGTAACAGTGACTCTCTTTTTCACAATTGTACAATTGGCTTTCTGTTGAGGAGGAACTCAACGCTACCAAGACTTTGGCAGCAGTAACTTCCACGCCGAAAGTCTCTATACTTTTAACCAGGTAGTTTCAATGAACAGATGGCTGGTGAACTCAAAGACCCAATATTTCGTATAACGTTTAAAAAAAAAAATTAAATGAGACGAAAAAACAGCACAAAAGAAACGGCCACAGAGGTTTCCTGCAGACAACTGGAAAAATGCTTGGTTTGCCGCTAAAAATAGAAGGTATTTGCAGACTGAACAGCACAAGGCAATCTGTAATTTGATTCGTGTTCCAAGAGGCGTGCGTTGAAAAGGTCAGACACAACCTTGGTTGCCGGTTTCCATAGTGTAGAGGTTATCACGTTCGCCTTACACGCGAAAGGTCCCCAGTTCGAAACTGGGCGGAGACAGATGAAGGCTTTTGTTCTTTCTGTGCTGAATTGGCTATCTGGTAAGCAGGTGGTCCACGCTGCAAAGGCCTTAATTCCAAGGTAAGTTAAGGGGAGATTTTTCAGGAAATTCTGTGCAGACTGCCATGCCGAATTAACTCTGTCCTGTTGTGTGTGGGATTTACGCAGATTGTCTATTTGCTTTTGGCCACATCACATAATAAATATTTCCCAAATGAGCACTACAGAGGAATCGAGGAGTTTCTGTAGTGTAGTGGTCATCACGTTCGCCTAACACGCGAAAGGTCCTCGGTTCGAAACCGAGCAGAAACAGCTGATCCCTTTTGAAGAAAAGTATGAACCCCTTTTAGACTACAGTGGGCTTTAGAAAGTGTTACCTTTGTGCGCTTTTCACCGAGCCTGCACTTAAAGGTTTCGGACTGTTTTCAGCAGGCAGGTTTCCGTAGTGTAGTGGTTATCACGTTCGCCTCACACGCGAAAGGTCCCCAGTTCGAAACTGGGCGGGAACAGTGACTCTCTTTTTCACAATTGTACAATTGGCTTTCTGTTGAGGAGGAACTCAACGCTACCAAGACTTTGGCAGCAGTAACTTCCACGCCGACAGTCTCTATACTTTTTAACCAGGTAGTTTCAATGAACAGATGGCTGGTGAACTCAAAGACCCAATATTTCGTATAACGTTTAAAAAAAAAATTAAATGAGATGAAAAAACAGCACAAAAGAAACGGCCACAGAGGTTTCCCGCAGACAACTGGAAAAATGCTTGGTTTGCCGCTAAAAATAGAAGGTATTTGCAGACTGAACAGCACAAAGCAATCTGTAATTTGATTCGTGTTCCAAGAGGCGTGCGTTGAAAAGGTCAGACACAACCTTGGTTGACGGTTTCCATAGTGTAGAGGTTATCACGTTCGCCTTACACGCGAAAGGTCCCCAGTTTGAAACTGGGCGGAGACAGATGAAGGCTTTTGTTCTTTCTGTGCTGGATTGGCTATCTGGTAAGCAGGTGGTCCACGCTGCAAAGGCCTTAATTCCAAGGTAAGTTAAGGGGATTTTTTTTTAAGGGGAGATTTTTCAGGAAATTCTGCGCAGACTGCCATGCCGAATTAACTCTGTCCTGTTGTGTGTGGGATTTACGCAGATTGTCTATTTGCTTTTGGGCACATCACGGTATAAATATTTCCCAAATGAGCACTACAGAGGAATTGAGGAGTTTCTGTAGTGTAGTGGTCATCACGTTCGCCTAACACGCGAAAGGTCCTCGGTTTGAAACTGAGCAGAAACAGCTGATCCCTTTTGAAGAAAAGTATGAACCCCTTTTAGACTACAGTGGGCTTTAGAAAGTGTTACCTTTGTGCGCTTTTCACCGAGCCTGCACTTAAAGGTTTCGGACTGTTTTCAGCAGGCAGGTTTCCGTAGTGTAGTGGTTATCACGTTCGCCTCACACGCGGAGGCCAGTCGCGGATAGGTGTAGAACGCTGACTAGCCAATAGGAACGAAGGAAACTGCAGGGAGGCGGGACGAGTAAAATACACACAATTAGAGGTTCGAATCCCGCCTCGGCCACAAATAACATAAAACGAATTTGTATCCAAAAACACTTTAAGTACGATTAACATATAATAAACGAACTTTGTGAACAAAGATAAAATAAATCTTGTAATAATTGTTCATTTGTAGGATGTAAAAGATGTGCAACGATCTTAATAAACATTAACATTATAATAGGGAATAGTTATTTTTAATAAAGAAAAAATTGAATAATTAAAAAGAACATTTTGATGTTTCAGGCCTTTATTTTTAAAGAGACATTAATTTTATATTTGTATAACTGTGTACAGAAAACCCATATATATATGAAATATAACTAAAACTCACAAAAAAGTAAGTTTTTCATTTTATTTATAGTAAAGTAATATACTTATTATAAAAAAACCTAACCAAAATATATAATAATTAAATAAATATACATAAAATAATTATAGATTAAACAACAACAACAAATATAATAAAAAATAAAGATGTGGAGAACACAGAAAAAAAAAACAAGAAAAATATTTGTGACATTAAATAATTATGTATGTTTAATAGTAACAGTTATTAACATTTAGTGTTTACAAATCTGAGCAAGATATTAATGCAAGTCAATAAAATGTAATATCAATAAAAAAAATAATCAACAAAATGTATACATGTTTTAATCAATAAAAAAAAAAAAACTACACAGTTCAACACAGTTCAAACAATGCCAAATACTTCTGGTATTTTAATTAACAAATGGAAATAAATGAAACTATTTAAATGTATAGATTCAACAACAATAACAGCAACAACAACAATAATAAAATCTAAAGTTGTGGAGAACACAGAAAAAAAACAAACAAGAAACAATGTACACTACCAGTTAAATGTTTTTGAACAGTAAGAATTTTAAAGCTCACCAAGCCTGCCTTTATTTGATCCAAAATACAGTAAAAGCAATAATATTGTGAAATATTTTTACTATTTAAAATAGCTGTTTTCTATGTGAATATATATTAAACTGTAATTTATTTCTGTGATGCGCAGCTGTATTTTCAGCATCATTACTCCAGTCTTCAGTGTCACATGATCTTCAGAAATCATTCTAATATGATGAGCTGCTCAAGAAACATTTCTTAAAAAAAAAAATAAAATTATTATTATTAATAATAAAAATATACAAAAAAAAAAAAAAAACATTAAAATCTTACTGCTGAAAAACATTTGGCTGGTAGAGTATTTTAAATTAAATAATTATTTACAGCATTTAATAATAGCAGTTACTAACATTTAGTGTTTACAAAACTGAGCAAGATAAAATAACAATGCAAGTCAATACAATTAATTTAAAAAACACACTAAAGTACAGTGCAAATAATACTTCTGGTATTTAAATTAACAAATGGAAATAAATTAATTTAAAATGGTAGATTAAACAACAACAACAACAACTACAATAATAGTAAAAATAAAACAATCTAAAGTTGTGGAGAACACAGGAAGAAGAAAAAAAAAACAAAACAAAAACAAGCCATCTACCTGTTTAAGAAGATCCTTGCTCCCATGGTGTGTTACCAAGTGATGATCATGGGCAGTTCTCATTAGATCTGTCCATCTATGGTCCAACACAAAGGCCACGCGTTCTGAGGGTCCAGTGCGAGCTGAACGGGGGACGCAGCTATGGCCGATGGTGTTGTGTTCTACAGAAGATTAACAGGATTACTTAAATTATTTGTCTTTGTGTTGTGTGCACATATGAGACAGACAGTTAACACACATTAGTGTCTGTATGCATCTGGAAGAAACACTTCTGACCTTTGATCCTTCACTGTCAAAGTGCCTGGTGTGATGTTATGGTGAAGAGAGACAGTCTTTGGGGTGACCTGCTCTTTGGGATGCTTCTTCGTGTCAGAGCATGCATCATCTAAACATTCCTGAAATATAGATTCAAATAATTTTATAATTCAGCATTGTAATATTATATTTTATATATATATATATATATATATATATATATATATATATATATATATATATATATATATATATATATATATATAGCATTGTAATATTATATTTCTATGGATATATATGCAACAGTAGCATTGCATTTTTTTTTTTTTCAATTTTAAATGAATTGCTTTACATTTGAATATATCTCCTAATTATCGGTAATTTATTCCTGTGATGCAAAGCTGAATTTTCAGCATTATTACTCCAGTTTTCACCATCACGTGATCCTTCAGAAAATAATGTGCTTTCATCCTTGTAGTGGCAATGATAATATCAACATTGATTACAATAAGAAATGTTTTGTGATCATATGACACTGAAGACTGGAGTAAAAATTATGCTGAAAATTCAGCTTTTCATCACAGGAATAAAGTTCATTCAACATAGGAAACAGTTATTTTAAATTGTACCACACAGTAAATGTTGAAAATAATATATAATATATATACAATAATATAAATAATATATAATATATATACACACACACGTTATTTTTATAGAACAGCACATATGGTTAAATTAACTGAAGAATCATTAACTACACACTACATATTATAGATATAGCAAGACATCTATGAACAATCATCTTCAAAAACAAAGATATTACAATAAAGTACAGCAGTTGCATTTTTTATAAAGAATTTGGTCTACGTGGTGTACAGTATTTGCACTTAAGACTTGAAAATCACATAACATTTTAAACAATTGCTATAATTAATGATATAAACATGATTATATTATAATATAATAAGTAATTAATTTTTTTAAGTTTTTTAAAAGAAGTACAGAATTCACTTTACCTGCTTGGTGAGAGTATCGCGCTGATCTCTGAGGTAAAAAACAAACAAACAAACAAAAAAACAAACACATATTGAGGTATAATCTTAAGACTTCTTGCAACAAATAACATATCAATTACGTAATAGTTAATAAAGCCGAGTTAATCTACCAACGTTGTTTCAAGTTCAAACAAAACAATTTTGTGAAGAAATCTCCGCTCGTAAAACGCGTCTCCTCTCCTTCACAGCGAATGATTGACAGATGACTGTCCGCTGTTTGAATTCCCCGCCACGGAAGAGGCGAAACAGCGCCACGAAATCTACGCGTGGCCACAAATATATTGCATCCGTAGTGATAAGCACTACCATAGAGAATGAATGGGAAAAGTTAAGGGAAGTTAAGCTTAACTATTTTCGGCTCCCGCGCGAAAGGTCCCCAGTTCGAAACTGGGCGGGAACAGTGACTCTCTTTTTCACAATTGTACAATTGGCTTTCTGTTGAGGAGGAACTCAACGCTACCAAGACTTTGGCAGCAGTAACTTCCACGCCGACAGTCTCTATACTTTTAACCAGGTAGTTTCAATGAACAGATGGCTGGTGAACTCAAAGACCCAATATTTCGTATAACGTTTAAAAAAAAATTAAATGAGACGAAAAAACAGCACAAAAGAAACGGCCACAGAG
>NW_024873686.1:0-5952 GCF_018340385.1 Cyprinus carpio | reverse complement strand
AAAAACAGGGCAAAAGGGACTGCTATTGTTGGGGAAAATTAGAAAAAAAGGAGGGGGAAGGGAAAAATGAAGAAAATATAAAGGGAAGTTACAAAAATAAGGGGAAAAGGGGAAAATTAATTGAAAAAAAATTTAATTGAAATTTTCACTTTTTTACCTAACAAATTACAGAAAAGGCAATATTTCAACCTGTTTTACCTCACAAAACAGATCCTTATATTCCTTTTTGTAAAACTGAAAGAATAAAACTTTCAAAACATACTTCCACAAATATGGTTTATTCCAAAAGCTCAAATATGACATGCATACATTCCTATTGGTCTGAATTGGTTCTATTTGCTCTTCTCATTTGTTAGTCGCTTTGGATAAAAGCATCTGCTAAATGATTAAATATAAATGTAAAGTTTGAAATAACAGCATTAAACATTATTTTGGCAGCAGGCTTTTCTCTGAAGGGTTCAGATTCTGAGCTGTCCACAAGCAAATCCCCGAACCCCTGAAGCCTAATGCAGTTACTAGAATTTTTAATATGCAACAGATATAAAATTCCATGCAGAAGTGATACAAGTCTGTAAATGAGACAGGAAAATATTAAGCAACGATTAGCTGATAGATAATTTCCGTGGACAAGATGCTAAGTGATCATGTGCCTAAATAAGGAGATCTGAAACCCCTAACATGTATGGTATGTTCAATTCTAAGATCAATCATGGAGCGCAGCTCCCTGAACTGTTGGAAGAGGTGGCGTGCCTTGATATTAGAGGAAATAGCTCCATACTCTGCCTTTGTCACTCCATCAGTGACCACTACGCTCACAACTTAGATAAACTGCTGCACTTCCTCAATCCAAAATCCACTTCCAAAATACAGACAGCACATCACATGTCCCACCAGAGACAGTAATATATTGGATCATTGTTACACCACAATAAAGGATGCAAATCACTCTGTTCCACGAGCAGCTTTGGGGCGCTCTGATCACTGTTTGGTTCATCTTATACCGACCTACAGGCAGAAACTAAAATCAGCTAAACCTGTATTAAGGACTGTAAATAGATGGACTAATGAAGCAGAGCAGGATTTGCAGTCTTGTTTTGACCTCACTGATTGGAATGTTTTTGAAGCTGCTGCCACCGATATGGACGAGCTCACAGAGACTGTAACATCTTATATCCATTTCTGTGAGGATATCTTACAACAATGACAAACCGTGGTTCATTGCAAAACTCAGACAGCTCTGTCAGGCCAAAGAAGATGCTTACAGGAAGGGGGACAATGTCTTGTATAAACAGGCTAAATACACACTGGAAAAGGAGATCAGAGTGGCAAAGAGGAATTATTCCGAAAAAATCAGGACTCAGTTCTCTTCCAGCGACTCAGCATCAGTGTGGAAAAGTCTGAAGGAGATCAACAATTACAAGACACCATCCCCTAGCACTGTGGAGCACTGTCTGGTGCAGTCTTAACAACCTGGAGCTCAACACACTCAAAACAGTGGAAATAATAGTGGACTTCAGGAGAAACACCCCTGCTCTCCCCCCACTCACCATCATGAACAGCACTGTGACTGCAGTGGAGTCATTCAGGTTCCTAGGCACCACAATCTCTCAGGAGCTGAAGTGGGACATTCACATTGACTCCATTCTGAAAAAGGCCCAGCAGAGGTTGTACTTCCTTCGCCAGCTGAGGAAGTTTAACCTACCACAAGAGCTGCTGAAACAGTTCTACTCCACCATCATTGAATCTGTCCTCTGCACCTCATTAACTCTCAACAACATCTAACCTACCAAAACTAACATCACAATAACACAAATGGAATCACTCACTTCCCAGCGAATCATCGGTACAACCCTCCCTTCTATTCAAGAACTGTACTTAATCCAGAGTGAGCAAAAGGGCTTGCAAAATCACTCTGGACCCGTCAGATCCAGCACACTTCCTCTTTGAACTGTTGCCATCTGGTCGATGCTACAGAGCTCTGAGCACCAGAACGACCAGACATAGGAATAGTTTCTTCCCCCAGGCAATCCATCTTATGAACACTTGACAATAACTGTGGAACACACAACACTATTTATACATTCATACACTTATTTATCTAACACACATACTTAGTCTACAGTTCAAATTTGCACATAATATACCTGTACATACATAACTGCTCATTGTAATATATCTGCACATACAATTGTCAATTTGTATATTGTTATACCTTACATAATTATTTGTATTTTTTATTCTTTTATTATGTGTTTTTTGTTCTTTCGCTGTCATTATGTTGCACTGTGGAAGCTTCTGTCACAAAAAACAAATTCCTCATATGTATAAACATACCTGGCAATAAAGCTCATTCTGATTCTGATTCATTTAGATTCTGATCAGTTGTCCTAGAACCATCAGTGGAACATTGGTCTGTGCACCTCCCACTCTCATTGATCAATGTTTGTTTAGGCCATACTGATTATCTGTCCAATCTTAACTTTTGTGGATGCTTTCTTGTCCCAGCACAGCAGAGAAAGCATATTTCAATTATAATTGGGAATGCTGTTCTCTGGTAAGCAATTGGTGAGGGTATTCACAGAAAACTTATAGACATCAGACAAAATTTTTAATAGAGTCCACGAGAAAGAAGAATGATGCTCAATTCATTATCCCCACAACAAAATGGAGTATAACGGATAGCTTACTTGAAGATTGCAGGCTATTAAGTATGTTCCAATAATACACAAAAAGCTTTGATCGACAGCACATTTCCTAAAAACAGCTTAACAACAACGACAATGTTCCAATGATAAACATAATTTGTGCTAAACAGTGTAAGTTCCAATAATTACTTAGTAACAAGCTTGTTGCCAATAACCTGTCAACTTTTAAGTAGGAGCATAAAAGGAAAACTTTGCTTAGCTTATGAAGACATTCAGATGAATGGAGAGTGAAGTATATCCAGATCTGATGGAGATGCTTGATCTTACTGATGTCACACTTCTTCATGTAGGGAGGGCTGATCTTGACTGAATTGGTCAATGCAGTAAATTGTGATTTCAAGTCAAGATCACAAAACTGAATCTGACGTGAAATTCATTGGGGAACAAATCCTTTCATCTGTTTGAAAGCTGCCCTGTGTGAGTGTTTGTGATGAAATAGAAGGCTAACTTAAGCAAGTATCCGTGTGACAAAATTCAAATTTTGTAGTTGTCGGGCCAGTGTCTGGCACCAAACTAGAAGTGAGTGTCTGTGTGACAGGCTGAAAGCTGACTTAACATGTGTCTGGTATAGTGCAGGGGTCACCAAGGATGTATTAAACTATTCAAATATCTCAGTAAAGACATTTATAATTTTACAAAAGATTTCTGTTTCAAATAAACACTGTTCTCATTTTCATTCTGAAAAACACCACTGTAATGCAGTTTCACAGTTTTATTAAGCAGCAACCATTTTTAACTAATAATAAAAAATGTTTATGTTCATTAGTGTCACACACTGAAAAAAACAATCAGTAAATTTACTTAATTTTTATTTGGCAAGTTTTTGCACGAGCATTTTTCAAGTAAATTTAAATACATTTGGAAATTAAGTAAATCTACTTAACTAAATTAAGTAAAAATAAAAAAAACGAATAGTACATGTAACTTGACCTGTTAAATTTTATTGAGTAAATTTCACTTACAAATCTGATATAATTAAGTAAAATCAGTTGTTCTTTAAAATACATTTTACATGTTTTATGCAGTGCTGGTAATTAATTTAAATGTAATTAAATTTTCTGTTATAATGTCACAAAATAATACCATGACAATGTGTAGTTCAGAGTCTTTTATTAGGAACAAATCATGCAAGAAATAGCCAGCACACAGAAACCTATGATGCTTAAAACCCTCTGAAGTCGATTAACGCGTATACGCGTTTTGAGGCATTTTGTCCTGATAACCCTGAAAAGAACTTAAATTACACTTTCAGTTTTGATCGTACAGATAAGAGCAATACATCAATCGAATCTGTAAAGGGTCTACTTTTTTTTGTATACAGACATAACAACAAAACTTTGTGCATTTATAAAATAAAGATAACAAACAAGGAGTGCTGTCTGCAGCCTTTGTCTGCGCTGATCTTCATTTACAAATGCGTCATTAAAATGAACTGTAATTCAGTGAATACTCAACACAGAGACATGAGAGAGATATCTATAGAAAGCCTGACATGTCTACTTTTAAACTAAACAAGTGCTGCCGAAAACAAATATTCTGTGATAAAGTAATCCATATGAAAACAACGCGATGTCCGTTTTTCACGTCTCCCTTCATTATCTTCTAATGCGACCACGCCCCCGCGCCGAGCGCGCTTTTGAGATTCAAATGTTTCACTGAAGCGCGCGGCTTTTGAATACGCCCACACAACAGAAGACAACAGCGAGACTGTTCTTCAAGTTTTTTTTATTTTACTGTTTGCTTCGCGATGAGAGGAATAAGACATAATTCACCCCAAAAAGATGTGATGTTGGTTACTGGCATAAAGTTGGCTTGACGTTGGACGTTCGATATTCGCAAATCTAGGGACCGTCTCTAAAGTTACATGCGAAACTACTATAAACTTCTCTAACGTCAATAGCATGCAAGGACAATGACTAACAGTCATGAAAACAACTGTTAAACTGTTCATCTAGGTGTCATCTATAATGCACACCTTTTATATTTTTCATAATTATTCAAATAAACTGTAAATCAAATGTAAAATATTTAAAATTTTCATTACAGAATGGGCTCAAATTTAAAATATGCCATAATTTGAAGCTCAATAGCATTTGAACAGAATGACTCACATTCATAAAACATACTGTAAAGTGTTCATCTAGGTGTCAAATATAATGCACACCATTCATATTTTTCATAATTATTCAAATAAAATGTAAATCATACGTAAAATATTGCTACTTTTCATTACCGAATGGGTTGAAATGAAAATATGCCATATTAGCAAAATTTTACATATGATTTGCAGTTTATTTGAATAATTATGAAAAATTTAAAAGGTGTGCATTATATTTGACACCTAGATGAACACTTTACAGTATGTTTTATGAAAGTGAGTCATTCTGTTCAAATGCTATTGAGCTTTAAATTTGTATTTTAGTGCATTCAGTAATGAAAAGTAGCAATATTTTACATTTGATTTACAGTTTATTTGAATAATTATGAAAAATATAAAAGGTGTGCATTATAGTTGACACCTAGATAAACAATTTACAGTATGTTTTATGAATATGAGTCATTCTGTTCAAATGCTATTGAGCTTCAAATTATAGCATATTTTAAAGTTGAGCCCATTCTGTAATGAAAATTTTAAATATTTTACATTTGATTTACAGTTTATTTGAATAATTATGAAAAATATGAATGGTGTGCATTATAGTTGACACCTAGATAAACAATTTACAGTATGTTTTATGAATATGAGTCATTCTGTTCAAATGCTATTGAGCTTCAAATTATGGCATATTTTAAATTTGAGCCCATTCGGTAATGAAAAGTAGCAATATTTTACGTATGATTTACAGTTTAATTGATTAATTATGAAAAATATGAATGGTGTGCATTATATTTGACACCTAGATGAACACTTTACAGTATGTTTTATGAATGTGAGTCATTCTGTTCAAATGCTATTGAGCTTCAAATTATGGCATATTTTAATTTTGAGCCCATTCGGTAATGAAAAATAGCAATATTTTACATTTGATTTACAGTTTATTTGAATAATTATGAAAAATATAAAAGGTGTGCATTATAGCTGACACCTAGATAAACACTTTACAGTATGTTTTATGATTGTGAGTCTTTCTGTTCAAATGCTATTGAGCTTTAAATTTGTATTTAAGTGCATTCGGTAATGAAAAGTAGCAATATTTTACGTATGATTTACAGTTTATTTGAATAATTATGAAAAATATGAATGGTG
>NW_024873685.1:0-2177 GCF_018340385.1 Cyprinus carpio | reverse complement strand
AGAAAGAAGGTTTTTCATTTAACAGCACTTTAATGTAGGCAAGCTTTTTTCTGTTCATTGCTTAGTTGCACTACCAGAGTGTTTCTGTTCTCAGCAGCGCTAAACTGGAGCCTTTTTATGCTTAGAAGCTCAAACATGAGTTCATGATCATAAAAGTAGTAACTCACTGAAATCTGGTTTCTGCATTGCAATAACATTTCATTTAAGATGTTAGAAACACCTTTAATGTGGGCAAGCTTTAGTCTTAACTTTGGCAACAAACCATCATACTCTAACAGAGAAAGAAGGTTTTCCAGCACTTGTTGGAGAATCTTTCTTTCTGTTCCATTTGCTTAGTTGCACTAAACAGAGTGTTTCTGTTCTCACAGAGAAAGAAGGTTTTCAGCACTTGTGGCCTTTTTTTCTGTTCATTTGCTTAGATGCACTAACAGGAGTGTTTCTGTTCACAGACGGCTAAATCTGAGCGTTTTGTATGGCTTAGAATGCTCAAACATATGTTCATTGATAACTAAAAGTAGTATCTCACTGAAATCTGTTTTCGCATTGACTAAAATGCTTTCATTAAGATGTTAGAAAACCGTTTCATGTGGGCAAGCTTAGTCTTAACTTTTACAAATCATTCAGTTTCTGAAAGAGAAGAAGTTTTCAGCAGTGTGGCTTTCGGTTCTGTCATTTGGCTAGTTGCATTTTCAGAGTGGTTCTGTTCACAGATCGCTAAACTGAGAGGTTATGGCTTAGATGCAAACCATGCATGATCATAACGTAGTAACTCACGAATCTGTTTTCTATTATTGCAAAAACCAATTCTTTTAAGATGTTAGACAACATCTTTCATAGTGGCGCTAGCTTAGTCTTAACTTTGTCACCAATATCATTTCAGTTTCTGACAGGAGGAAATAAGGTTTTTCAGCCACTTGTCGCCTCTCTTTCTGTTCACTGCTTAGTTGCATAACAGATTGTTCTCTGCACAGAAGCCTCCGTTACTAAACTGCGCGTTTATTGCTCGAAGCTCAAACCATATTTTTATGATATAACAGTCGTAACCACTGCAACCTGTTTCTGCATTGCTGTAAAATTAATTTAAGATGTTGAAAACACTTCATTTGGGCAAGCTTTAGTCTTAACTTTGAAATAATCAGTTTGGACAGAGAAAGGTTTTCAGGCCATTTCCGCCTTTTTCTGTCATTGCTTCGTTTGCCTAAAAGATTGTTTCCTCGCACAGAAGCGCCTAAACTGAGCGTTTATGCTTAGAAGCTCCAACATATTTTCATTGCCATTGCCACTCATACCAACTCGTAACTCCACCTGGAAAGTCTGTTTGCTGCATCCCTGTAACCTTTCATTTTAAAATGTTAGCAACATCTTATGTGGGCACGCTTTCGTCTTAATTGTAAAACTATACAATATCTGTATAATAAAAGAAAGAAGTATTATCACATGTCGGCGACTTTCGTTCTGTCATTGC
This sequence comes from Cyprinus carpio, assembly GCF_018340385.1. Taxonomy (NCBI): domain Eukaryota; kingdom Metazoa; phylum Chordata; class Actinopteri; order Cypriniformes; family Cyprinidae; genus Cyprinus; species Cyprinus carpio. The sequence continues at coordinate 712 of NW_024873685.1, read as the reverse complement.
TTTTGTATGCACTAAACAGAGGATAATGTCAAAGAAAGCACTATAACCTGAGCGTCTATGCCTTAGAAGTGCAAACATAGTCTGATCAGAAAACTAGTAATCACTGACAATCTGTTTTATGCATTGCTATACAACATTTAACTTACAGTGTTAGCAACCTAATGTGGACAGCGTTAGTCGTCGTTACCTTGTTCAAACCAATCATTCTCTAAAAGAGAAAGAAGGTTTTCAGCACTTGTGGGCTTTCTTTTCTGTTCATTTTGCTTTAGTTTCATTTGCTTAGCTGCACTAACAGAGTGTTTCTGTACACAGAAGCTTTAAACTGAGCGTTTTATGCTTAGAAGCTCAAACATAAGTTCATGATCATAAAACTAGTAACTCACTGGAAATCTGTTTTCTGCATTGCAAAAACATATCATTTAAGATGTTAGAAACACCTTTAATGTGGGCAAGTTTTAGTCTTAACTTTGTACAAACCATCATACTCTAACAGAGAAAGAAGGTTTTCAGCACTTGTGGGCTATTTTTCTGTTCATTTGCTTAGTTGCACTACCAGAGTGTTTCTGTTCTCAGCAGCGTTAAACTGAGCGCTTTATGCTTAGAATCTCAATCATAAGTTCATGATCATAAAACTAGTAACTCACAGGAAATCTGTTTCCTGCATTGCAAAAACACTTTCTCTATTTATGATGTTAGAAACATCTATAATGTG
>NW_024873684.1:0-6274 GCF_018340385.1 Cyprinus carpio | reverse complement strand
GGACAAGGACCCTCCAGGACTGAGTTTGGACCCCCCTGCTCTAAGCCTACTGTTAGGCTTAACCCTAGCTTTACCCGCAAGAGGTTTTCTCAAGCCTGTGTGAAAAAACAGCCTCCGTTTGGCTCGTGAAATTTGGGCACTTATGAGAACTGCAGCGACCAGACCCGGGGCAGTCGTTCGCAGCTGCCCGGACTAGCTCAGTCCGGTAGAGCATAGAGCTCTTAAATCTCAGTGTGCGTGGGACTTCTGAAGCCCCAATCGTTGGTCTTACTTTGGCCCCCCCCTCGTCCCTTCCCAAATACCTAACGGGGTCTCAGTCTCTGACGTACTTATATCAGTGTTTGCTGGACTGCGGGACAATATGTTGCAGTACTAGAGGCTTCGTGGTGCGCCTTTCCAGCGTTTGATTTTTTTTTTTGTCACCGCGAACCCAGTGAGGTGCCGCCAGTCTCTCTGTGGCGCATCATAGCGCTGCTCGGGTTGTTAACCGGTTGCGGTTCGAGCCCACCCAGGGATCTAAGGGAAGCTGGCTGCCGTCACTGCAGGCCGCAAACACAGAATTTAGCAGATCTAGACACGCGGTCCGCTAACGCATGCGGAGCAGCATTCGTATTCCTCTTTTGAGCCGCTTATAGCCTTTGTCAGTTGCCTTGTGTTAAGAGAAGACAAAGGGTGGTTAAGCGAAGGGTTTCTGTCAGCCTCAATTTGCTGTGGCGTGCTCGCCTACCACGGGAAGGTGTGATTCATGCTTTGGTTCGGGAGGTGGACGGCCTTGGGTGAAACTTCCAGCTGATGATGGCCGTCCTGCTCAAAACTCCCTCTATGGAGTACCACAAAATGCCACGAAAATAGTGTAGTATGTATGCACACTAGCGGGACAGAACGCCATGCCTGGATTTTTTGGAAGTTGCCTGAACTTGTTAGCCTCTCAGGAGTTTGGACAATCTAGAGGTCAATCGATTTGTCACACTCTCAGTAGCATCTTGGGTATTTTCAGTTTCCGAGGTTGGTAGCCGTGTGGGTCACTCTCAATTTCTTGATGTTATTGCACACCTTTTGGCCTTCTTTGCCCGACATTAGGATAGACTGTGTTTGCATATTCAGATGAAACCGCCTACTCTACGTCCTCCTCTTGAAACGAGAATTTTAACTCCTGCCACCGTTTTGAGCTTGGCCATGTATCGGCCTGCTCTGCGTAGTTCAAAACTGTGCATCCGCCAGACAACCAGGCCATGCGCCCTAAAACAAACAAAGCGACACTCTAAGCCAAGGGTGTCCAAACCCTGTCTGGAGGGCCCCTGTCCGGCCGGTTTTTGCTCCAGCCAGCTCCAAACAGAATCGCTGCCCGGAAGTTTAGAGTCTTCTTGGAGAGACCTTGATTAGCGCTTCAGGTTGTGTTTCATTGGGCTTGGAGCTAAGCTCGGCAGGACAAGACCCTCCAGGACGGAGTTTGGACCCCCCTGCTCTGCCTACTGTAGGCTGTACCCTACTTTACCCCGCAGAGTTTCTCAACCTGTGTGAAAAAACATCCCTCCGCTTGGCTCTGAAATTTTGGGCACTTATGAGAACCCGCGACCACCCCGGCAGTCCGTCGCAGCGGCCCGGCTAGTCTCAGTCAGTAGAGCATGAGACTCTTAATCTCAGGGTCGTGGGTTCGAGGCCCGTTGGGCGTATCTTTTAGCCCTCGCCCTTCCCAGCAGGTCTCAGTCCTCTTGACTTCAAGTTTGCTGACGCTTGGACACATATTTGCGTCTGAGCCCGTGGTGCGCTCAAGCGTTGATTTTTTGTCACGCAGCCCAGTGGAGGTGCCACGATCAATCTCTGGCAGAAGCACCAATCGGCTGGCGCGTTTGGCTGTTAACCGAAAGGTTGGTGGTTCGAGCCCGCAGGGACGGAGGAAGCTTTATGACTTTGCCTTTCCGCCGTGTGTCGTGTGACGGTGCCAGACGGGCCGCGTGTCCGCTAACTTACCGTAAGAATGAACGGCATTCGTAGCCTTTGAGCGTTTACAGCTTTGGTCAGTTGCTCCTTGTGTTAAGAGAAGACAAAGGGTGGTAAGCGAAGGTTTCTGGTCAGCTCAATTTTGCTGTGGCGTGTACACGGAGTGTCTATGTTTTGTTCCGGGAGGTGGAGGCCTGTGTTCCAGGGAGGTCCTGCTCAAACCCCCCCAGGAGCACCACAAAAATGCCACCAAAAATAGCTGTATGTATGCACACAGCGACAGAACTCCATGCCTGGATTTTTTTTTGGGAAGTTGCCTGAACTTGTAGCCTCTCAGGGAGTTTGGACAAGAGGTCAATCGGAGTTTGTCACACTCCTAGTAGCATCTTTTGTATTTTCAGTTTCCTGGTTGGAGGTTGGGAGTCCTCCATCCTTTGCTGTATATCACTTTTTGCCTTTGGACATTAGGAGGCGTTGCATTCAGTGACCTGGCCTTCTCCCTGAAACGGAATTTTAGCTCCCTGGTTTTTGATTGTGCATCAATTGCTCAGCCTGCTCTGCTTTGTTCAAAAACTGATCCCCAGCAACAGGCATGGCCTAAAACCAACAAATGACACCTAAAGCTAAGGGTGTCCCCACCCTGTCTGGAGGGCCACTGTCCGGCCGAGTTTTGCTCCAGCAGCTCCAACAGACCTGCCCTGAGTTTAAGAGTCCTGCTTGAGAGACCTTTTGATTAGCTGCTTCAGGTGTGTTTTCTATTGGGCTTGAGCTAAGCTCGCAGGACAAGGACCTCCAGGACTGAGTTTGACCCCTGCTCTTAAGCCTACTGTTAGGCTTAACCCAAGCTTTTTACCTCAAGTAAGAGGCTTTTCTGCTTCTGTGTGAAAAACAACCTCCTCCGCTTGGCTCGTGGAAATTTTGGGCACTTATGAGGAACCGCCACCAGCCCGGGCAGTCCGGCCGCAGCTGCCCGGCTAGCTCAGTCGGTAGAGCATGAGACTTTATCTCAGGGTCGTGGGTTCAGCCCCACGCTGGGCGCATCTTTTGGCTCTCCTCGCCTCTTCCCAACGGGTCTCAGTCTCTTGACTTCAGTTTGCTGACGCGGGACACATGTTGCGTCTGAGCTTCGTGGTGCGCCTCAGCGTAGATTTTTTTTTTTGTCACCGCAACCCAGTGGAGGTGCCACCGTCAGTCATCTGTGGCGCAACGCTAAGCGCTTCGTCTGTTAACCGAAAGGTTGGTGGTTCGAGCCCACCCAGGGACGAAGGAAGCTTTTCGCTGCCGTTCCGCCGTGTGTCGGCAAACACAGACTTTGGCCTGACAGACACGGTCCGCTAACGCATGCGTGGAGCAGCATTCGTAGCCCCTTTTTGAGCGTTTACAGCTTTGTCAATTGCCTTGTGTTAAGAGAAGACAAAGGGTGGTAAAGCGAAGGTTTCTGGGTCAGCCAATTTTGCTGTGCGTGTACAAGGAGTGTTCAGTTTTGTTTTCCGGAGGTGGAGGCCTTGTTCCATGGAGGTCTGCTCAAAACTCCCTCTAGGCGTACCACAAAATGCCACGAAAATAGGTTGTATGTATGCACACAGCGGGACAGAACTCCATGCCTGGATTTTTTTTGGGAAGTTGCCTGAACTTGTAGCCTCTCAGGAGTTTGGACAAGAGGTCAATCGATTTGTCACACTCCTAGTAGCATCTTTGTATTTTCAGTTTCCGGTTGGAGTGTGGGTCCTCCAATTATTGCTGCTAATGGCTCACTTTTTGCCTTTGGACATTATGGCGTGTTGCATTCGGCCGCTCTCTCCTGAAACGGATTTTTAACTCCGGTTTTTGATTGTGCATGTTTATCGCCTGTCTTCTTGTTTCAACTGTGATCCTGCTTTGGGGGGGACATTTTAGGGGGGGAAGCGTTTTGCCATTTTTCCAGTGGGGGGGGGGGGGGTGAACGCTTCCTTTTCCCGAACAAACGGAAATTTAAAAACTTCCTGGTTTTGAATTTGTGCCTGGTATTCGGGCGCCTGGCTCTGCTTGTTCAAACAAACTGGTGATTCCCCAAAAGGGGCAACAAACCCAGGCCATGGGGCCCTCTAAAAAAACACAACAAAAGGGACCCCACTCTAAGGCCCAAAAAGGGGTGTGTCCCCAAAAACCCTGGGTTTTTCTGGGAAGGGGGGGGGCCACGGGTCCGGGCGCCAGGCGGGAAAAGGGAAGGGGTTTTGGCATCCCAGCCAGGGCTCCCACAAACAAACCCAAGTGGGGACCCTGGCCCGGGGAAGGGGAAGTTTTCGGGGGGGGTCTTGGCTTGGGCGGGGGAAGGGGACTTCAGTTTGCTGGCGGGGGAGACTTGATTAGTCCTGAGCTTTTTGGTCGCGCTCAAGCGTGGGTTCCATTCCGCAGCCCAGTGGAACACGCTTAAGGCTCTGTGGCGCCAATCGGGGCCAGGGGGTTAACTGTGCTTAAGTTGATGAATTCTGGGCGTTCTGCAGGGAACTGAAAGGCTTTGGCTACTGCGTTCCGCTTGTGTCGGCAGGGGTGGGGCCCCAGGGGCACTTTTTACATGTTAGGGGGCTTCCAACCCCTGGAGGGCTTTTTTTTTAGCCGCAAGGGATGGTTTACAGGCTTTTCTCCAAAGGGGACTTGTGTGCGAAGACAAAAATTGGGCCTCGTTTCATCAACTGGAAAATTGCTGTAGATGGCCTGCAACTTTTAATGTATTGTTCAGGGAGGGTGGGGACACCTGTGTTCCAGGAAAAACACTCAAAAGGCCCGGTGGGCAAAGTGTCCGGTCGCCAAGCTTTTTTTGGCCACACGGGATAAAGCTCAAGTTCGGTTAGGGTTGGAAGTTGCCTGAACTGTAGCCTCTCCAAGTTTGGACCAGAGGTCCCAATCGATTTGTCACACTCCTAGTAGCATCTTTGTATTTTCAGTTTCCCGGTTGGAGGTTGGGTACTCCAATTTTTGCTGCATGGCACACTTTTTGCCTTTGGACATTAGGAGCGTTTGCATTCAGTGACCGCTCTCTCCTGAAACGGATGTTAACTCTGGTTTTGACTTGTGGCTGTTTTATCGGCCTTGCCTTCTTTGTTCAAACTGGTGATCCCACAGCAACAGCATGGCTAAAACAAACAAGGACACTCTAAGCAAGGTTGTCCAAACCCTGTTTTTTTTACCCCCTGGAGGGCCCTGTACGCCGAGTTTGCTCCAGCCAGCGCCAACAACCTGCCCGAAGTGTCGAGTCTGCCTTGGAGACACCTTGATTAGCTCTTCAGGTGTGTTTTCATTGGGCTTTGGAGGCTAAGCTCGGCAGGACAAGGACCCTCCAGGACTGAGTTTGGACCCCCCTGCTCTAAGCCTACTGTTAGGCTTAACCCTAGCTTTACCCGCAAGAGGTTTTCTCAAGCCTGTATGAAAAAACAGCCTCCGCTTGGCTCGTGAAATTTGGGCACTTATGAGACCGCGAGACCAGCCCGAGGCAGTCCGTCGCAGCGGCCCGGCTAGCTCAGTCGGTAGAGCATGAATACTCTTAATCTCAGTGTCTTGGGTTCCGAGGCCCCACGTTGGCGTATCTTTTGGCTCGCCCTCGCCTTCCCACGGGTCTCATCTCTTGACTTCAGTTGCTGACGCGTGGACACAGGTTGCGTCTGAGCTTCGTGGGCGCTCAGCGTGAGATTTTTTGTTTTGTCACCGCAACCAGTGGAGGTGCCACCGTCCGCTCTGTGGCGCATCGGCTAGCCGCGTTCGGCTGTTAACCGAAAGGTTGGTGGCCGAGCCCCCCAGGACGAGGAAGCGTTCGCTGCCGTTCCCCGTGTGTCGGCAAACACAAATTTGGCTGACGAGACACTGTCCGCTACGCAGCGTGGAGCAGCATTCAGTAGCCCTTTTGAGCGGTTCCAGCTTTTGTCATTGGCCTTTTGTTAAAGAAGGACAAAGGGTGGTTAAGCGAAGGTTTCTGTCAGCTCAATTTTGCTGTGGCGTGTACACGGAGTGTTCATGTTTTGTTCCGGGAGGTGGAGGCCTGTGTTCCAGGGAGGTCCTGCTCAAAACTCCCTCTAGGAGTACCACAAAATGCCACGAAAATAGTTGTATGTATGCACACAGCGGGACAGAACTCCATGCCTGGATTTTTTTGGGAAGTTGCCTGAACTTGTAGCCTCTCAGGAGTTTGGACAAGAGGTCAATCGATTTGTCACACTCCTAGTAGCATCTTTGTATTTTCAGTTTCCGGTTGGAGGTTGGGTCCTCCAATCTTTTGCTGTATGGCACACTTTTTGCCTTTGGACATTAGGAGCGTTTGCATTCAGTGACCGCTCTCTCCTGAAACGGAATTTTAACTCCC
>NW_024873683.1:0-26348 GCF_018340385.1 Cyprinus carpio | reverse complement strand
AGGGGGTGAGCAGATTTTCAGCTATTTCCATTTTTGGGTCAACTAATCTTTAACATAAAATCATATGGAAATTCAGTGTTGAAGTAAAAGTATCCATCTGGTGTTTTTACAGTCCACTGATGTATTATAATAACATCAATCTGGTTCACAAGGTGTGAAACATGATGAGAAACAAAAGACGATTTAAAATCAAATGAACAAATCTGGGTTTGATATTAATCAACAAAAAAGCAAAGAAGTCAAAAGTGTAAATGGATCAAATGGGATCGGATGAATCTTTCCGGCGTGGAGGTACCTGAGTTACGTCATCCTCATGGGATGGGGCACCTTCTCCTCGAAGTAGGTGGAGACGGGCCTCCTGCTGGGGGTCAGCAGACACAGGGCTGCTCTCTGAAACACAGCACACATCCCCTTTCAGCTGGACACGCTCACATGCGCAGGAGATATCAGATCTCCTTTGTGCCTCCGCAGCCGAGTCCGTGAGTTCTGTGCCTAGAATATGACACATCATTAAACATCATGACAGGTCAAAAAACTGGAAAGGACAACGACGGTGTACATGGCCGAGATGACAACACTTTTACACACACGTCACACTACAACACACCACACCTCGATCAACGTCAGAGAGCCCTGTCTAACTATATCATCAGTCAATCAGTTTGTCTCTTATCCTATCATACAATGTTGAACGATTCAACAGATCACAACATCCCTTTGATAACTGCTTTTAAATGCACCACTGCTGAAAAATTTAACTCACTAGTTAACTTCTCTAGCTGTCTAGTTAGTTACCACTAGACCAGCTAATTACTACTGAAGAGCCAGTCGTCTCAAAACCACTTCTGCTTTTCACTTTATTTTAAGGTGTCCTTGCTCCAGTGGTAATTATACTCAGTTATATTAAATTAAACTCATGTTAACTTACTATAGGTTAGGTGACTGTTGCATGTAATTTAATGCATAATTTGTTGTTATTATAATAGTAAGACATGTAAACAAGGGACATCCTGTAAAATAACGTGCTACGCCATTCCCTCTTTAATTGTGTATTAATGAAGAACTGAGGCAGAATTGAAAGCTACTCGTGATCATACGTGATGACCGGGAGACACTGTGTCTCACCCTTCCTTGCGCGGCGTCTTCATCCCTGTTCAGTCTTCATGAGCACCCGCGAGTGTCTCTGTGAGTCCTGAAAAGACAAGAAAGACACAGAGATGAGCACAGATCACGCTTGCAGGAGACACAGTTATCCTCCACACTAATAATAAAGCACATAACAATAACTAGGAAGCTCTGAAACCTTGCCACAAACACTGATTGTGATTTGACTGCATTCGGTGTAAACGGGACTGATATGTGCTGAGTATTCAGTACATTCACTGATGTATTCAGGAACCCACAGCGATATTCCATTCTTGGTTCATGCTATTAACAAAGTACAGTTAAGAAATAAAAACCTTTTGTGAACCATAACTATTATATTTTCATGGACATTAACATGAAACTGAAAAAGATTATTCCCCATGTGAACTAATGAAATCAAAACAGACATACCAGACATACGTTTTATTTACACCCAAAATAAATCCCATCACCAACAGCAGAAAGCACTAGTTAGAGCATTCATGAGGTCATGTGACACAGATACAGCTGTTTTCAGAGGAGGACCTCAGAGGACGCAGACCACACTCGCTGCTAACCACAGACAGAGAAAGACGGAAACCTGACACCTACATGCAGCCGCTTGAGGATATCATCACATGAGCTGGTGTGTGAAACAAAGTCTACTTACAGCCAAACCCCAGAGAAGATCAGTAATCCAAAGCGTACTGGCGCTTCCAGTGTGTGGTGCTTTCATCCACTCTGATGTGTGCTGAAGGATGGTGAGAAACACGCGCGCGCTGACCTCGGCTGCTTAATCTGTGAAAGGACAGCAAGAAGACATCTTGCTGATAAAACAGCACAGAACACGCCCACACCAACACACACACACACACACACACACACACCACACTCTCTCTCTCTCTGTCACACACACACACATCTCACTCACTTCTCTCCTCGTCTCACACACACACACACCACTCTTCTCTCTCTGTCACCACACAAACACCACACACACACACACACACACACATCACACACACACACTCTCTCATCTGGCACACACACACACACACACAGAGGCACACTCTCTCTCATTTATAAGTAGACCAAAAATTTAATATTCAAATTATAATACAACAACACCAAAAACTTAACATCCAAAATATAATAGAGGGCTCTCTGTCACACCACCCACACACACACACACCTACAGGCACTCACACTCACTCTCTCTCATGAACACACACACACACACACACACACACACACAACCACACTCTCTCTCTCTCTCGTCACAACACACACACACACACACACCACACTCTCTCTCTGTCCCACACACACACACACACACACACACACTCACTCTCTCTCTGTCACACACACACACACACACACACACGCTCACTCTCTCTCTTTCTCTCTCACACACACACACACACACACACACACACACACACACACAATACTCACTCACACACCACACTCTCTTCGCTCTCACACACCACACTCTCTACACACACACAACTCTCTCTCACACAACACACACACACACACTATCTCTCTCTCTCTCTCACACCACACACACACTCTCTCTCTCTCTCACAAACCACACACACACACTACTCTCTCTCTCTCTCTCTCTCTCTCTCACACACACACACACACAACAACACACACTCTGACAGTTTATAATTCAGTTTTACCGGAGCAGGAGCAGAAGGTATCAGGTAAATGAACTAAGGAGGTGGGAAAAGGTTGGATGAGTTTGTAGTAATAAGACCTCACAGTAATCCACAAACCATTTTCACACACACGCTGCAGTCCATCCATAACAACGTCCAGAGAAACCAACAGGCGGCGTGTTTCAGAAGAAGCTTCAGACCGCGTGCATTCCCTGCTAAGATCTGAGTCCATGGACCATAATAACACTTCCACATCTTCTGCTGTCTCTCACAAACACCTGACCGAGCTGTGTGGCTCTGTCTGACCGTGCAGACTTCTCTCCTGAGTCACCTCTTCACTGGAGGAAGGAGTTGAGTGTGCGCTCAGCTTCATGTCCTGAATGAGTCCTGTCTACAGACCACAAGGAGTATATATGAGTCTCTTCTTCTGCTCCAGGACACTCCAGTGTCACGGGGAACGATCTATCACAGAAAACAAGCCGGACGTGTCCAGTCTCTGGTCAGCAGCGGCAGAGCTCTTCATGAATAAATCCAGCACTGATGACAGACCACATGAGTCCCTTCACTGAGTCATGAAAACACATGCAGGTGACCACAGATCTGACACTCTGCTGGAAATACAGTACAACACATCTACTGCCTTCCACTACAAACCAGCAAACTATTAACCATAAAACCATTCAGACATGGTTTCCCTGTAGCGTGTCCAGACACATTTTCCTTTAGGATTTAGTGGTTTTAACAAGCCTCTAATAGAAGATGACACATTACCAAACCAGAGAACCCACAGACACCATCACAGTTCCCCATTAAAAAAAAACCAGTGAAACCACTACAAATTCTGTGATGTTTCTGTTGTGTTTACTGTAGATCAACAATCACACTGATGTGCATCTATAACTACACACTGTACAAACTCATTCCCTGACCTGTTTTTCCTGTTTCTAATGTGTTTGTTTACGCAAAGCGCACTTTGTTTAGCTCTGTGCAGGATCATATCGTCACACAGTCAAGCGCCGGTGGTTGGAGTGAGCTGTCACTGGACCGCCTCAGCTCTACTCTCACACACTCTCACACACACTCACACACACTCTCCTGAGGACGAGGAAGATCCTCCGCTGATGTGCTCTTCAGTGTAGATCTGCATCTGCTGTAATATAATCTCCAGTCTTGAGCTCGAGAAGCTGACAGCGGCGGGACGCGTGTCAGAATAAGAGTCCGCGGCTCGACGTGGCACGCGCTGCTCCGGGCTTCGAATCCTTTGAAATCTTGTTTCGAAACAGCTCTTCGCAGCACGTGTTCAAACCGCAGAAGTCACGTGGTTTTCAGTGAACGAGGCTTCGTTTGCGTCATACGCTGTTTCGAAATGTGCTGAGATTTCAGTGGTTTGCCTAAAATCTATTTACAATCTGATAAACAAGAGAGCTGTTAAGCATGATGCATGAGGACCAACCTGTACGCATTTTGAGATCAGAGTACGCACTGGCAATAAGTTGGCTTGATTCGATAGTCGCAAATCTAGGGACCGTCTCTAAAAGTTACATGCGAAACTACTATACACTTCTCTAACGTCAATAGCATGCAAGGAGAATGACTGACAGTCATGAAAACAACTGTTAACTGTTCATCCAGGTGACAACTATAACGTACACCTTTTATATTTTTGATAATTATTCAAATAAACTGTGAATCAAATGTAAAATATTGCTATTTTGGCCTCTCCCCGTGTTATTACAGGTGATGATGACACATATTCTTACCTGGATACTTAGATCGGTCATGGGCTGCTTGCCTGCTGACGGGCAACACACTGCTCAAAAAACTAATCTCCTAAGATTCTCCACATCTGTTCCCATTAAGAAACAGGACTCGTCCACGTCTGGCAGGGGTTTCAGCCAGGTCTGCATAGCTATAACCAGCCCAACTGTATTCCAGGGGAAAACGGCTATAAGGGCAGACCCAGGGCTTTCGGTCCAGCGGTGAGGCCTTGTTTAAGTGTAGCAGAAAACTGCCAACAGAAAATACAGCACAAGGGTTCATTACACAACACATCCATACATGAGCTCACACATATAACTAAAAGACGTTTGTTGTAAAGCATTATCTCATTCTGAGGTCCGTTTAATAATCATTATTTTTGTTTTCTTTGTGTACAAAAAGTATTCTCGTCGCTTCATAATGTTACGGTTGAATCACTGATGGCAGATGGAGTATTCTGACGATGTCTTTCATACTTTCCTGGAGCTTGACACTGTTATTTATTTGTCAGTCTATGGGACAGCCTCAAGCCTCCCGGTTTTCATCCAAAATATCTTAAATTGTGTTCGGAAGACGAACAAAGCTTTTACGGGTTTGGAACGACATGGGGGTAAGTGATTAATGACAAAATTTCATTTCGGAGTGGAGTATCCCTTTAAGAAGAGTGCTGACATAACGTGGAGCTGAGCATGTACTGTAGTTTTCTAGACGTTGTTATTAATCAGCAGAAGAACATTATTTTGCTGTGTTCCTGTTTCATTTCTCCATCTGGAGAAGAGGCGTGTTCATATCTGGATGTGTGTTTCCACTCTCTCAGGAGGGAGGACTACTCTTTACAGTGATTGTTTTAAACCAGTTCTTAAATAAGGCGTATATATTTTAATGTATATCTGTTTATAAGGGAGAGCTGGTAGTCTTAATGGGCCCGCTTTCAGTCTCTATTTCATATTCATCCCGCTGTCTTACAACAGAAACAGAAAAATATACCATGAAAAACAGCTTTATTGAGAATCTGGTTGCATTAAAATACAGTTTGTGAGCACTGTTCAAATTATTATTATTTAATTATTTATTTATTTATTGCATTGGTAATGGTTATTCACTGTTTATAAGGAAATGTCAGCTTCTTTTTTTTTGCAATAGCTCTTAGTATTTGCATTGTGTGCAGTATCTAATAATTAGTTTTCAATGTTAGACTTGAGTGAAAAGCCTATGGATAGTTTATGGGAGGCACAATAAATATATTGTATACACACACACATACACACACAAAGAAAAAAAATCATACAGACTTGTGAACATAAATATTTATAAACACTTAAACTTTATTTGCATGTGAAATAGAGTTTGAAGCGACAGAATATCTTATTCATCTTAAAGCGCTGCTCCTCTCATCCGCTCACTGAACAGAGCAGACAGAGAGATGTGTGTGCGCACTGAGAAAACTAAACCAGTATCGGAGAACCTCAGAAACTAAACAAGGTTTGTCCAAGAAATCGCTAGATTTGTCTCTAGGCGCTTAAAAAAAAAAGGGTTGCTAAAGGGGTCTGAACACTCTCTAAATCTAGAGACACAGTTGCTAGATTGGCAACACTGTCTCTGCTTGCCTGCTGCGTCACTTGGTTAGGGTGCGGTGCGTTCAAAAACAAACAGATATTTATTAAACAAAAGACAAGTTATTTCGAGTCATTTAACTCAAGTCCGAGTCAAGTCCCAAGTCATAAAATTTGCGACTTAAGTCTGACTGGAGTCAAGTCATGTGACCCGAGTCCCCCAGCTCAGCTTTTCAGTCCAGTACTTTTTGACCTTATTTTATTTTAAGGCTTGTAGTTTAAAGATTTAAGTGAATTTAAGCTATTCAAGCACAAGAGGGCACGAAAGAGATCTCAATGTGGTACCCGCGCGCTGTCTTAGAATGCAATTTAGGTCATTTGTTTCTTTGTTTTTAATGGTCTATCTGAAGGCTCAGCCCACCTGCGGATGAAGTCCTAGAACCGCCCCTGTATAGGGTTATGACCCAACACCCAAAATACTGTCAAAACACTCCAACGCACCCTCCATTCTTCTTGAAGGACGGATAAAAAGGTGCACAAACAAAAGATCACAGACAACCTCTGCAATTATTACAAATGAAATGACTGGAGGTCACCAGGTAATACTGATCCCGTGCGAATAGGGCTACAGTCAATAAAATCAGGCATTGCATTTGAGCTGAAACTGTGAATAAAAACCACCCTGCAGCGCTTTGCTAGCAGGTTAATAAACTCAGACAAACACATCCTATAGTAGAATAATCAGATATGGTATATACCTATTACAACTTACATCTGCACAAAAGGACGTGAATGCACACTTGAACTTGACCGTACTTGACCGTGACTGTGCACTCTTCCCATAACAACAAATACACTGATACACGGGCAACTAAAGCACAATGAATTCACAACATTCTGCTACAGTCCTGTTCTCATTATAATCCTATGCATATGATTATATATGCTGCACAACACTATACACACATGCTTTGAACATTTTTGCACTAATTAATTTGTCCACAAGATGACAACACTAACCCGAGCTGTTTTACAGTTTTTAAAGAAACTGAGACAGAACAAGAACAACCAGAAACTACTGAAGACAGCAAAAATGATAGATGCCTGCATTGACGAGTATTGTGTGAGGAGATTAAAAGAAACCCACAACTTTAAACGAGTACAGTGACATTTTTAGTGCTCAACTTTTGGAGAGAAAAAGAGCAGACACTAGACAAGAATTAATCTTTCTATTGCACATGTGTCGGGAACCTGTGTTTGTGCACGCATGATACATTCAAAACAGGATAAAGCCACCTCATACTCTTCATTTAGATGAGTATGTAAATATATGCTGCATGCTTTCCTTTCAATAACAAAATAAAAAAGAACAAAAATGACAGCGGGGAGAAAACAGCAGTTAAGAAAGCATGTGATCATAGCTATATGGATATGTTTGCAGCAGCTAATACAACACTCCAGTAAAAGTAAAGTCATGTCACATTTATTTATTTAACACTTTATACAGATATACTAGGCCCAGAAAGTTAGTGAAAAGGTAGTGAAAGGTAGTCCATGTTACTCCAGTGGTTCAACTTTTTTTTGAAGTGACTGGAATGCTTTTGTGTGTGCCCAAAAACAAAAGCAAAAAAATTCACAAAACATTTTCTTCACTTCTGCTTCAATCTCCAATGCATGTTCATGATATAACCTGTACCGGAAGCACTGTACTGTTTGCAGGAAGAGTAACGTTGGATCGTGAGAGTCGTGCTCTCACATCAACACAACAGTCATGCGCTGTGGTGCTCTCATGGACCAAAGAAGAAGAAGAAGCAGCAGCTCTCGTGAAAGCTCTCTTCCTTCTCCGCTAAAAGAAAATACTCCCACAACAAAATTAATAATTCATCTTACTCTTGCATGCTCTTTAAAACATTTTTCTCCCCCTCCTTCATCAACTCTAACAGCTGACGACTTTGCCACATTCTTTATTAATAAAATGACAACCATGACAAACTGTCAAACATATTTTATCAGTATAAATCACTTCTCACTCGTTCACATCCTTCTCTTCACTCTCTGAGGCAGAAGTCTCCAAACTCATCCTTTCTAATCATCCTACTTCTTGTCCGCTTGATCCTATTCCATCTCACAATATTCAGCGCAAGGCTTTTAATTGCTAGCACATTTTGCACCAGTTTAAGTCCTTAATTATAAAGCGTTATTGACACACTATTTTCTTAATTAATGCTGTACAGTTGCTTTGACACAATCTGTATTGTTAAAAAACGCTAAATGATTGTGGTGATGTAATCAGCCATCATAGGGTTACTTCCCAAATATGGTGTTCCGTGAGTATAAAAAGAGAACGGCATCTAGGGGGAACGTGCTATACGCACAACAGACGCAGCGTCATAGAATGTCTATGAACAGATTCACGCCCACTTTTAGGGGAAAACAAACCGCCATACAGTATTGGATCGAGGAATTGGACTAACCTTACAACATGCCAAAGAGTTGTTGTGTGGTTGGGTGCACCAATAATGTTTGTAAAACCCAAAATTTGAAATTCATGGCTACCTGCCATCATCATCCATATCTTGCTGTTATGGAAATATCATGAATTACATATGATGCTAATCGAAAGCTAAGCCAGGCTAGTTGTATGGATGGACAGAAAAGTGCACTCAGTACTCTAAATATAAAGACATAATATATACATTTAAAGATGTTTACTTTCAAATACGAAGTAAAATCATTCACTGGCTTATGGTGACTCGATGTACAAGTAAATCTCCCGGTAAGACTCTGGCCACTGGGTGGAGTTGTTACACCAATTTGACACTGGTAGAATGAAAGGACGTACGTGTTTTTAAATTGACCAAATTAAGTTTATGGATGTATTTTTCAAGCTCTGTGACAGGCAGGGTGGACATATATTACTTGACATGTTTAGTCTTAAGGATTTCTTTAATTATTCACACCTGCCAGCTGTGTACGGACGTTGCTTTTTTGGCGCTTATTTGTATGGAAGTCTATGGGAAATCTGTTTATTTTCCCCTAAAAAGGGGCGGTGACGAAATTGACAGTTACGTTCCCGGATGTGCCGGTTGTCGTGTTCCAGGCGGCACTTTGAAATTTGTAACTGCTACATTTTCATCCATGTTTAGTGGTAAGACAGTATTATTTGAGCCCCTTGAGACCTCGTTACCTGTGGGCTTATTAGCCTCTCCGTCGTTAGCGTGCGCGTGAGCGGTAGTACAGTTTTAATACCCGTGGTTAACGTTGGTATACTCGTTGGAATGCTGTTTTATATCCTACAATGATCCTAGGGACGCTGCAGGAGGTGTATTTTGTAAATCCTCCTGTGGGGCTGACTAAGGTTTCGACAGCGACTGCTAGGACAGCAACCTGTGATGGGATTGTTGTGATTGGGGCAGAGTGCGTCGAAAAGGTAAAATTGCAAGGGTTGTCAGACGAAGAGCAGGAACAGGTAAGAGCTCTCCTTTGGGAGTTCCAGAGTGTGTTTTCAACTGGCGAGAGAGATCTTGGTTGCACTAACCTGTTGTCTCATGAAATTCCACTATTAGATGAGACTCCAGTCCGACAACGCTATAGACGAATCCCTCCGTCTGAATATGAGCTGGTTAAGACTCATATTAGTCAGCTTCTAGATGCTCAGGTGATCCAGGACAGTTGCAGTCCATATGCTTCCCCAGTAGTATTGGTGAAGAATAAGTACGGTAGCCTGCGCTTATGCATAGACTACCGTCAACTCAATTCTAAGACTCAAAGAGACTCATTCCCGTTGCCTTGAATTGAGGAAACATTGGATTCTTTAACAGGGGCCGTTGGTTTACTACATTAGATCTGGCCAGCGGGTATAATCAAGTCCCTGTTACAGAACCTGATCGTTATTAAACAGCCTTTTGCACACCCTTTGGGCTATACGAATGGAATTGTATGCCTTTTGGCCTGTGTAACGCACCCGGTACCTTCCAGCGTTTGATGGAGTGGGTCTTTGGAGATCAGCGACACCAGTCTGTCTTATTGTATCTTGACAACATTATCGTGTACTCCTCATCCATGCAATACCATCTGCAGAGATTGAGGATGGTGCTGGGTCGCCTACGAGCCGCTGGCCTCAAATTTAAGCTGGAAAAGTGCGCAATTTTCAGGGAAAAGGTGCAGTACTAGGGACAAGTAATATTGTCCCAGGGGGTAGCTATGGACCCAGGAAAGGTTGAGGCCATAGCGCAGTGGCCCTGCCCTAAGACTGTGTCAGAGTTATAGACCTTTCTGGGTTTCGGCAGTTACTACAGGCGATTCGTAGAAGGGTTCGCTCAGGTAGCAGCTCCATTACATCGGTTAGTGACCGAGGCAAATAAAGGGAAAGGGAGTAGTCGGAGGCAGGAATTGGCACCGTGGTGGTCGGAGCAGTGCGAGCAAGCGTTTCAGACTTTGAAGCAGAAACTCACTACCGCGGCGGTCCTTGCTTATGCAGATTTTAAACTTCCGTTTATCTTAGAGATTGATGCCATCCATGTAGGGTTGGGGGCAGTGCCTTCCTAAGAGGTCGATGGCAAGGTGAGACCAGTGGCGAATGCTAGCCGAAGTCTTCGGCCAGCAGAGCGTAATACTGCCACATACAGTTCCATGCGGCTTGAGTTTCTGGCCTTAAAATGGGCTATGTCAGAAAAATTTCATGAATACCTGTTGGGTCATCGATGTATTGTCTGTAATGACAATAATTCATTGAGTCACCTGGCCACTGCAAAACTGGGTGCCACAGAACAGCGATGGGCAGCTGAATTAGTGGCTTTTGATTTTATGACTATCCCAGTCCTCAGAGTACACGACCACATCATCAAGATAGACGCTACAGTTGGGTACTTCCCCCAATACAAGTTGCATCAGGCGTTGGAAAGTGGCAGGAGCATTTTTCACCCCAAAAGGCATTACATTATATTGCATAAATGCATCTGGCGTCACAAAGGCTGAGATATCTGAAGCTCGCTGGGTCAAAGGCATCTGCCAATATCCTTTTAGTAAATCTAATTTTGTGATACATTTAGCTGGGCCAACCCTATCGATTAAGTCATCCATGCGAGGCAGCGGAAAAGAATCAGCCACAGTAACTGCATTCACCTTTCTAAAATCAGTACAGAAACGAAAGGTTCCGTCGGAGTTGGGCGTTAACAGACAAGGTGAGCTCCACGGACTGTAGCTAGTCTTTGCTAGGCCGTGTTCTACCAGATAGTTGACTTCTCTCTGCATCGCTTCTCGTTTGGCTATCGGAGAGCGATAAGCATGCTGCTTAATAGGTCTGGTGTCACCCACGTCAATATCGTGCTCCAGCACCGTGGTGCGGGATGGCACATTACTTAAAATGGAAGGGTGAGCACGAAATAAATCAATCACATCCTGTCCTTGAGATGTGGGTAAGTAAGACAATTGCTGAACTAAAGTAACCATGAATTCAGAGTTAGCCAACCTGCCACATATATGGTCTTCACATGGCGTTGCTAGATCAGGCTCAGACCAGTCACTAACGAGAGATGTAACTCCCACCACTGCCACCGTTGGAGGCTGCACCGGTTCCACCAGATCGCCATCTCTAGAATGAAAAAGCTTCAACATATTTATATGAATTAGACGTGTTTTTTCGTCTACGGTCGGGTGTAAAGATGATATAATCAGTCTCTGAAAATACAGGTCTGTGTGGAAGAAAGTGACTCCCTTGCCAGCTCCACAGCACGATGTAACCGCTCCTTGCACCGGGAAACAAAATCTAACACGTTAGTTTTAGGAGACTCATCATACACCATCTTTTCTCTCAACATCTTTAACGGACCACGCACGTTATGGCCAAACACAAGCTCGGCGGGACTAAAACCTAAAGACTCTTGCTTTGTGTCACGAGCAGCAAAAAGTACAAAAGGGACTCCTTCATCCCAATCTTTACACGTCTCATGGCAGTATTTTTTTGACATGGACTAAAACCTAAAGACTCTTGCTTTGTGTCACGAGCAGCAAAAAGTACAAAAGGGACTCCTTCATCCCAATCTTTACATGTCTCATGGCAGTATTTTTTTAACATGGACTTTAACGTTTGGTGCCAGCGCTCCAAAGCTCCCTGTGACTCGGGGTGATAGGCGCTAGACACTGAGTGAGTGATTCCTAATGAGCTGAGAGTTTGTTTGAACACCTTAGAAAGGAAGTTAGTTCCCTGATCAGTTTGTACCACCTTTGGCAACCCATATGTAGTGAAAAATTTGACTAGTGCCTTGGTTACTGATATGGCTGTGATTCTCCGTAAGGGAATAGCTTCTGGGAATCGGGTGGCAACACACATCATGGTGAGCAGAAACTGATTACCGCATTTAGTTTTAGGTAACGGGCCTACACAGTCAACCATGACATGTTCAAATGGTTCACCAACTACGGGAATGGGCTGCAATGGAGCCGGTGGAACGGGCTGATTTGGTCCTGCAAGTTTTACAAAAATGGATCACATCAGTTTTTAGACCTGGCCAAAAAAACTGTTTTAGTACACGGTTGTAGGTTTTACTAATGCCCAAATGACCTGCTCATAAATGCTCATGTGCCAATGACAATATCTGCTGTCGACAGTCAACCGGTGCAACTACCTAGCAAACCACCTTCCAATCGATATCTGGTTCTATACCTGCCTCATCTACCTGAGAAACCCACCTGCGCATCAATACCCCATTATCCATAAAGAAAGGTTGTTTGCAGTTACACTCTTTTTTTTTTGACCACCGAAGCAAAACACATTTAATCAATGAGGGATCACTCCTTTGAGCTGTTATCAGAGCACTGGGAGTGAGCGGCAAATGTGCAAAATCAAACTTACCCACAGAGTTCACTATCTTTTTAGCCTTGTCCACCTTGCAGCTCACAGGATCATTATGGGTCACACCCTCCTCAGAGAAAATAGAAGCAAAAAGTGAGTCAGACAGGTTAATTTCCTGAGTCTTTTTACGAGACTGCAATCTTGTAGTCACACTGGCTACAAAAATGTGAGGATGGATTTTCCCCAACCCATCCTGCTCAGACTCAGGGATAGGATTGCTGACCACCCTAGGAACAGGGAACACATTTCCCCCAGCAATATCGTTCCCAATTATTACCTCAATGCCCTCTATCGGAAACCCTGCACGTACACCCACCATGAAAAATCCAGTTACCAGATCAGAATGAATAAAAATCCGGTGCAGTGGCACTGGTACAAAACCCATCTCAATACCTCTCACCACTGCACTTACATCAGAACTGTCACACACAGGGAGAGTACCAGACAGCATTAGTGACTGCGAACAAGCTGTGTCCTGCAGTATTCTCACTCTTCGCTGGTCTTCTACTTTCCCTGTCAAAGAAACAAAACCTTCAAAAATAAAAGGTTTAAAACAATCATCAGACTCACACATCTCAGACTCTAGCCCCTGGGGCCGGGGAGACATTTTAATCAACCCTACCCCCTTTGGTTGTTTTTGATTTGGACTGGGTTGCTGACCCTTCCAAGCTCTACACTCAGCAATTAGATGTCCCGGCTTACGACAAAAAAACATACTCTGTCTGCCTTTTGAATGGTAGCTACACTGGGACGACTGTCCTGGGGCTTATGAACCAGCTGTTCAATTTTTTGAAAACCTACTCGTGGAGGAGCATCCCGCTTAATAAAGGTGGCCTTATGCAGAAGCGCAAACATGTCTGCGAATATGGCTGCCTGCTGTAGGGAAACAATCTTTTGTTCGCCCAGATATACAGCAGTACGTTCTGGCAAACAGTTCCTAAAATCCTCAAGCAAGATCAACTCACGTACAGAGGCCACATCATCTGCTTTACATGCCATACACCATCTATTAAGAGGATTCCCTTTTCACGAGCAAAATCTGTAAATGTTTGATCGTGAGCTTTGCGTAGGCCACGAAAACGCTGTCGGTATGCTTCCTGCACTAACTCATAAGCTCTAATAGCACTCTTAACCCGGTCATAATTCAACCCGTCCTCCACAGACAGTGCTGCGCACGCTTCCTGGGCCTTACCCGTTAATTTACACTGGAGTAAAATGGCCCACACCTCCTTAGGCCAACGTAAAGCTCCAGCAACACGTTCAAATGCCCCAAAATAGGCTTCCACTTCAGCCTCACGAAAAATAGGCACCAAGGAAATATATTTGCTCACATCATACCCACTGGCAGACTGTGAAGACAACACACTAGCAGAAGTATCGGGATGAGCAGCGTCAGTATTTGTCTGTAATTCCAGTCGTCTCATTTTAAGTGTGGTATCTGCTTCTTTTATATATATAAAAAATATATACCAAGGAAATAAAAACAAAGAATAACCCAACATTTATCATGTTAGGTCCCCAGCTTGTCTAGGGGTGTGGGACTAACAAACAAATATATACCCAGGACGGAAAAACCAAGGATAACTCAACATGTATCAGATTCATGTATTTATTTATCTATTTATTTCAGCCCTATATAAAGTAAACTACAAAAAGAAAAAGTGCAACACAATATACGGTCTCCACAGCTCCCACTGCGTTACTGGAACACCTGTGGAGATTGACTTCCAGCTAATCAGGAACCTCGGTCCGAGAGCCACCTCCACAGAGTCCCCCGACAGACGGTACGGGGAGAAACCAAGATCAACACCCAGCAGATCACACCACAAGCCACACAGTTATCCACACAGTTGTCCACACAGCAATCCACACAGTTGTTCACACAGAACTTCACCCAGTCTGACGCGGGCTGCCCAGGAAAAGAGAACACCTTTGAGCACTTCACTGGCTCAACTTCTCACCTCGTCAACCTCAAGACTGATCCACTTCAGCTGCTGGATTCTCACCTCGTCAACCTCAAGATATGGGAGACCTGCTGAATAGAGACAGAAAACACCAACACACAAAACACACACACAGACCTCACGGGTCGTAACAAAAAATCCTTCAGATGACATGGACCCCTTCCTCTGTCTAACTCGATGTCAGGATTTCTTAGCATTACATCCTCTTACTGATGCTGACATCCTGGCCACTTTCCGCACTGTCCTTTACGGTACTGCCCGGGACTGGTGGGAAGTTGCACGATCCTCAATAACCATGTGGGAAGAATTTTAAGCTGTTTTCCTCTCTGCTTTCCTCTCAGAGGATTATGAAGATGAGCTGGCTGAACGGGTAAGGACAAGAACACAGGGAAAAAGAGAGAGCATTAGAGACTTTGCATTTACATACAGAGCTCTCTGCAAAAGGTGGAAGCCCACCTTGATGGACAGTGAATTGGTGAAAATGATTTAAAAAAAATATGAACCCCTATCTTGCAAGCCAGATTCGCAGTCGGGTGAACACAGTCGATGAACTTGTGAAATTGGGCCAACAGCTGGAAAAAGACTACGAACAACAACTGCAATATGAAAAACGTGTGAGTTCTAAGCAACCCTTATCCATGCCTCAAAGACCTATTTTCAACCCCCCGGCAGAGAAGCCTTTAGTGCAATGCTGGCGATGTAAAGGCCATCACTCACCTGGCAGCTGTCCTCACTTTGTCTCTTCTCAGTCCCAGTCACCTCAGTCCACCAGCCAACACCTTTCCTCTAATAGCAAGCGGACAACCTTTCCAGCTTCTAAAGGTACTGGTCCACCTGGCAATCGCTCTGTGTCTGCCACCTTTCCCCACAAGTCACCAACAACTGGTAAGAAACCACACCACCTACTGAAATTGTTCCCCAACAGTTAGTGATACCACTCTGCATTGGTACCTGGAAGGGAAAAGCCATTGTTCATACTGGGGCTAGCTACACCCTTCTACATGAGAATCTCTGGAAGGAACTCACTTAACAAAAACTCAATCCATGGACCCAGGGTCCACTCTACCTCGCCAATGGGGAAGCAGAAATTCCTTTAGGTTGGATAAACATGCCAATCACCCTACATCAAAAAGTAATCACCATATCTGCTGTTGTTCTACCAGCCAAAGCCCTGGCCTATGCAGTCGTGTTAGGACTGGACTTTATCTTCTCCAGTGGGCTGCAGATCAACTTTCAACATCAAAAGTATTAATTTCAGTCCAATCCTAAATAGTATTTTCCTTTCCAGCCAACAAATGCCAGTGTACCAGTTATCAGCTCCCAACATCCAAAGGGAAAGATTAGAAATAAAAACCCCAACAGTCACAATACACTATCTTCTGTTCCTCCTCCTCAACTTAACATGTTTCAACCAGCCTACCTGGATGACAAGACACTAATTGACACTGCTGTACAGCATGCCAACTTACCTCCAGAAGGCAAGCAACAGTTACGGCAGATCCTCGAGTCAAACCCTCAAGTTTGTACCCTTCGTCTGGGACGTACTGAAGTTACACAGCATCACATATATACTACCCACCAAGTACCTATAAAACAAAGACCGTACCGCACAACACCGGCCAAACAAGCTGTCATTACAGAGCAACTGGAAGAGATGTTGACTGCCGGCATCGTAGAACCATCACATTCTGGATGGGCCTCACCTGTCGTCTTGGTCCCTAAAAAAGACGGAAGCCTTAGGTTTTGTGTGGACTACAGGAAAGTTAATGCCATTACAGAGAATGATGCTTACCCTTTACCCAACATTGCTGAGATCTTGGAGACACTATCTGGAGCGGCCATCTTCTCCACGATTGACCTTAAAATTGGTTACTGGCAGGTCAGCATGGATCAAGAAAGTAAATCAAAGACTGCTTTCATTACCCCATCAGGTTTGTTTCAGTTCAATGTGATACCCTTTGGGTTAAAAAATGTCCCTGCTACCTTTCAGAGGCTAATGGAGTGTGTACTGGGAGAATTACGTGGAAGCACCTGTTTTGTCTATATTGACGACATAATTATTTACTCACCATCTGTAGCCCAGCACTTCTCCGACCTCCAGTCTTCACAAAACAAAAATCAAATGCCTCACCACAAAATAAAAAAAAAAAAAACCAACTTCAGTAAACAACAAATAACCTACATGTTACACGTTGTCAATGTCCAAGGCATAGCTGCAGACCCAAGTAAAGTGGAGGCTATACGGGAATACCCTGTGCCCACCAACATCAAGGAAGTCCAGCGCTTCCTGGGATCAGAAAGCATTTAAAAAACATCAGTACAAAACATATCCAGGATCGCTGAACCCATCAATGCACTGAAAAAAAAGCATGTTCATTCCTCTGGTCACAACAATGTCAGCAAGCCTTTGAACATTTGAAATCTTGTCTAACCTCTCCTCCCATTCTTGGCCATCCGGACCTTCAATTGCCTTTTACTGTCTACACTGATGCCAGTGACACTGGTTTGGGTGCTGTGCTGACCCAGCGCAAGGAAAAGGGTTTGGAACAAGTTATTGCTTATGCCAGCAGAACCCTGAACAAAGCGGAGACCAATTACACAGCCACCGAAAAAGAGTGTTTGGCTGTAATTTGGGCCCTGGAAAAATGGCAGCACTACCTAGAGCACAAATTGTTCACTGTCATCACAGACCACTCAGCATTACAATGGGTAATTTCTTCCACAAAAACCACGAGTCGCCTCATCCGGTGGGCTTTGCGACTTCAGAGATTTGATTTTATCATTGAATATCGCAAAGGAAAACTAAATATGGCACCTGATGCTCTGTCTCGGATTCATTCCAGTTGTAACCTGTACATTAACCAACACCAGCAGGAGAATGCTGAGCTTCCGATGTCTCCAGCCACAATCTGGGAGGAACAGCACAAAGACCCTCACATCATCAAAACACTTCAAGCACTTGCAGAAAATGATTCCCCTCTAAAAGATCAGTATGAGATAGTGGAAGATAAACTCTATCACAAAACTCACCTGCCGAACAATCAAGTTCATTACAGAGTGTACATTCCTAACAGCCTCGTGTCGTCCATTCTACACCACTACCACGCGAATCCCTGGAGCGGTCATGTAGGTATTTATAAGACTTACAAGCGGATCCATGATGTGGCATTCTGGCCTGGAATGTGGACTGACATAAAACACCATGTTAAAAAATGTGTCAAATGCCAGACTCTTAAGGGAGAAAATCAGAAACCTGTGGGCAAACTACAACAAGTCACCACCACCCATCCCAACGAGATGCTTGGAGTAGACATTATGGGCCCAATGCCACGCAGTACACAGCAAAATGAGTACCTCTTAGTCGTAGTAGACTATTACTCCCGGTGGGTGGAATGTTTCCCCATGTGCACCGCTAAAGCTCAGTCTGTTGCATTACTTCTTTATGAGGAAATTCTAACCCGTTGGGGGGTACCGGACTTCATTCTGTCAGATAGAGGAACACAATTTGTGTCATCACTGTTCAGAGAACTCTGTCAAAAGTGGAGTATCAAACCTAAATTGACGACATCATACCATCCACAAACAAATATGACAGAAAGGGTAAATCGTACGCTCAAATGCATGATTTCTGCCTATGTGGACATTAATCACAGGAAATGGGACCAATACTTACCGGAACTCCGTTTCGCTATTAATTCAGCTGTCCAGGAAACGATTGGGATGACCCCTGCAGAGCTTCATTTGGGAAGGAAACTGCAAAGTCCCATGGACAAGTTGTTACATGGCAAGAATATAACTCCAGACTGTCTATCTTACGACACAGTCCACCATCTAACTGAGCTTCAGATCAAAGCCATGGAATGCTGCAAAAAAGCACAAAAGAGACAGCTTCGGAATTATAATAAAAAAAACCGAGATGTCACATACAAGGAAAAGGATCGTGTGTGGATGAGGACTTTTCCCCAGTCTAGTGCACAACACCACTTCACTGCAAAATTGGCTCAAAAATGGAAAGGCCCTTACCGTGTCATAAAGCAGATGGGTCCATTGAACTATCGAGTAGCGCTAGAGTCCACGGGCGAAGATGTTCGCATAGTGCATGTGTGCAACCTGAAACCATGCTTTCCCACGGCCGAAGAGCTGGAATGCCAGGAGAAGAAAAGACTCTGCCAAATATTAAATGAATCGTCTGATGAAGAGGAATTCATTGGATTTTAAATGATTCATATTTTCACAACCATGGGTTGTTTTCTCCAGGGAGGGAGAGTGTGGCGATTTGGAAGAAATCCATGCCAGCTTTTCACTTTTTCTAATGGGCGGAAATCAATGAGGAAATTTAATATAAAAGAGAGCTAGAAACGGAAGAGGAGGGGGAAGTAAAAACGAAACACACGTGTAGGTTGTGATCGGAATGGGACACACGCTACCTGAAGGTCGCTGCTATTCTTTGCTGGAATCTCTGTGCATGCGCTGACTGGGTGCGATCGCCAAAGTGTCGGAAAAAATTGAACTCTACTGCATGGTTCGGTCGCCTGCCTGGGGCAACACAATCCAGTCTGGTTCGTTCGCCTGCCTCAGGTACTAGTGATGTTGTCCATCATTTGTTAACCTCACGTCAAGTCTCCAAACTCTTTCCCCGGCCCGGGATTCGCGGCCGATACACAGACTTCACACAGCCAACACACACACATACAGTATTGTTCAAAATAATAGCAGTACAATGTGACTAACCAGAATAATCAAGGTTTTTTCGTATATTTTTTTATTGCTACGTGGCAAACAAGTTACCAGTACGTTCAGTAGATTCTCAGAAAAACAAACAAGACCCAGCATTCATGATATGCACGCTCTTAAGGCTGTGCAATTGGGCAATTAGTTGAAAGGGGTGGTGTTCAAAAAAATAGCAGTGTCTACCTTTTGACTGTACAAACTCAAAACTATTTTGTACAAACATTTTTTTTTTCTGGGATTTAGCAATCCTGTGAATCACTAAACTAATATTTAGTTGTATGACCACAGTTTTTTTAAAACTGCTTGACATCTGTGTGGCATGGAGTCAACCAACTTGTGGCACCTCTCAGCTGTTATTCCACTTCATGATTCTTTAACAACATTCCACAATTCATTCACATTTCTTGGTTTTTGCTTCAGAAACAGCATTTTTGATATCACCCCACAAGTTCTCAATTGGATTAAGGTCTGGAGATTGGGCTGGCCACTCCATAAAATTAACTTTATTGGTTTGGAACCAAGACTTTGCCCGTTTACTAGTGTGTTTTGGGGGTCATTGTCTTGTTGAAACAACAACCATTTCAAGGGCATGTCCTCTTCAGCATAGGGCAACATGACCTCTTCAAGTATTTTAACATATGCAAACTGATCCATGATCCCTGGTATGCGATAAATAGGCCCAACACCATAGTAGGAGAAACATCCCCATATCATAATGCTTGCACCTCCATGCTTCACTGTCTTCACTGTGTACTGTGGCTTGAATTCAGAGTTTGGGGGTCGTCTCACAAACTGCCTGTGGCCCTTGGACCCAAAAAGAACAATTTTACTCTCATCAGTCCACAAAATGTTCCTCCATTTCTCTTTAGGCCAGTTGATGTGTTCTTTGGCAAATTGTAACCTCTTCTGCACATGCCTTTTTTTTAACAGAGGGACTTTGCGGGGGATTCTTGAAAATAGATTAGCTTCACACAGACGTCTTCTAACTGTCACAGTACTTACAGGTAACTCCAGACTGTCTTTGATCATCCTGGAGGTGATCATTGGCTGAGCCTTTGCCATTCTGGTTATTCTTCTATCCAATTTTGATGGTTGTCTTCCGTTTTCTTCCACGTCTCTCTGGTTTTGCTCTCCATTTTAAGGCATTGGAGATCATTTTAGCTGAACAGCCTATCATTTTTTGCACCTCTTTATAGGTTTTTCCCCTCTCTAATCAACTTTTTAATCAAAGTACGCTGTTCTTCTGAACAATGTCTTGAATGACCCATTTTCCTCAGCTTTCAAATGCATGTTCAACAAGTGTTGGCTTCATCCTTAAATAGGGGCCACCTGATTCACACCTGTTTCTTTCACAAAATTGATGACCTCAGTGATTGAATGCCACACTGCTATTTTTTTTGAACACACCCCCTTTCAACTAATTCAACTAATTGCCCAATTGCACAGCCTTAAGAGCGTGCATATCATGGATGCTGGGTCTCATTTGTTTTTGAGAGAATCTACTGAACCTACTGGTAACTTGTTTGCCACGTAGCAATAAAAAAATATACGAAAAACCTTGATTATTCTGGTTAGTCACATTGTACTGCTATTATTTTGAACAATACTGTACACTCATTGCACACGCACACACCCATACACAAACACTCGTTTGGATTATTTATTTTTTCTTTGTGTTTTTTTTTTCTCTTTTTTCCTTGCATTTCTTTTTCCCCCTTTTTGATAAATTAAACATGAAAAAACTGAGTGTTGGAAAAAAGAAACGAACTTTAAGACACTCGTGAAGCAAGGACTCTTGTGATTTTGTGCTTGTTTATGAAATCTTGAATTGAACTTGAGCAGCAATCTACGTACTGTCTGTTTACATTATTTCTTTTGTCACTTTGTTATGTGAAGTAACGGGAAAAAAAATACAAATGCTGTGAAAATTTAACTTCATGTAATTTTTTTTGGGAAAAAAATGTTTTCTTAAAATATATTTTTGTTGTTGTTGTGTAACAGTGGCTTGAGCTATTTACGGGGAAACTGAAATTAATTATGCCTATATATTTTTTTTTTTTCCTTGACAAGTTTTGCTTGTCTGGCGCCCGAACAATTTAAATTAAATTTACATTTATTAAAATTTTATTTGGGGCAGCCACCGTTACAGTAGTGCAGTATCAATCAGGTAGGTCTAACCAGAATGTGGACGCGTTATCGCGGTTACCTTCTGGGGAACAGTCCGCAGGGGACAATAGTCAGTCAGGTATGGTAGTTCCCGAGCTGTTGAGGCGTGCGCCGGTTGTAGACCCAATGGGATCCACCGAGGTGAGGGCTGTGCAGGCTATGCCAGGTCGATCCGGGCCAGAATTGGTGACTCTACAGGAGGGGGATCCCGTTATTGGTGTAGCCCTTGGGTATTGGCATCAAGGGCGAGGCCCAGGGCCTCACGAGAGATAATCCTTACCTAATTTGGTGCTTATATTACTGCAGAAGGGACCGTCTAGAGGAACAGGAAGGTCCGGTATATTGAAGGGTCCGTCGTCCCGATGGTGGCGAAGAGGTGCTTCAGCTGGTGCTGCCTGCTGTGTTACAATCAATCGGAGGTGCTGACCCAATTACATCAGGGTCATGGACATCAAGGCACTGAACGCACTCTGGAGTTAGTGCGACAACGATGCTTTTGGCCAGGGATGTCGGCCGATGTAGCCCAGTGGGGGTGCAGCAGTGCGAGCTGTGTCAACAGGCCAAGGGGGCTGCACCAGTTTGCTCGGAGATATGGCACACTTATTGGCCTCTCGTCTGAATGAAATAGTGGCCCTTGACTTCACAGTCTTGGAACCCTCTCATTCTGGGCAAGAAAATGTGCTCGTGATGACGGACGTTTTTAATAAGTTCACGGTGGCAATCCCCACTCGGGACCAACAGGCAGAGACCGTGGCTCGTGTCTTGGTGGGTGAGTGGTTTTATAAGTTTGGTGTTCAAGTCTGAATCCATTCGGACCAGGACCGAAATTTCAAGTCCCGTCTTATTCAGCAGCTGTGTAACCTCTACCAGGTGGGCAAGTCTCGCACTACACCATACCATCCAGCCGGTAATGGCCAGTGCAAACGGTTCAACTGTACTTTGCACAGTTTGTTGCGGACTTTGCCCACCAGGAGAAAGAAGGACTGGGCATCTTGTTTACCTCAGGTGCTGTTTTGTTATAACACCACTCCCCAACCAAGCCACTGGAGAAGCCCCTTACAATTTGATGTTTAGGCAGGAGCCTAGATTGCCGGTGGATTTCCTGCTGGGTCGGGTGCAGGAGCCAGTGGCTGGTAGGGTCCATCATTGGGTGGAGGAGCATCAGTCCCGGCTTCAAGTGGCTTTTGATGGTGCTCGTGAGTGGTTGCAAGCGGCAGCCCAATATCGTAAGGCCAAGCATGACCGGCAGGAAAGGGAACAGCCACTATCTAAGGATAAGATAGTCTATCTGCATGAGCATGGGTTCGTGGGACATCATAAGATCCAGGACCTTTAGAGCTCGAAGAAGGTTCGCCACGTTCATCATGCGTCCTTGAAACCTCTCAATCAGAACAATCCAGCATGTACTGTGTCCTTAGTAGGGCATGTCGAGCCATCGGCACCCCTAGAGATAGAGGACAAACTGGAGGATGGGGATTTAGCCTGTGTGGTGGTAGAGGCCCCGTCAGTTACTCAGGGGGATGTAGAGGTGGGTAGAGCTCTATTAGAGGCCAGGGCTAGTCTGGCTCCGGGAGCGGAGGAATCCACTAGTCAGCCTATAGTGGGAATACAGGGAGATGGCGTTAGCCCTCGGCTACAGTTAGAACCCATAACCGGGGGACTGCCCACTATGTTTGGGGGTGCCCCAAGAAGAACGGGGCGTGTTGGGGCAGGTCAGCACTCCTATCGGTACCACTTGCCACGAGCAGTAGGAAGTGAAGTCCATCAGATTTCTGCTGACTCTAGTTTGGGCCCGGCCTGGTTCAGACCGTGGGACCAGTAGTGCTTCTCATCGTCGGGACTACGATGACTAATGGGGGGGTAGATTGTGGTGATGTAATCAGCCATCATAGGGTTAATTCCCAAATATAGTGTTCCGTGAGTATAAAAAATAGACGCGACAGACATCTAGGGGGAACGTGCTATTCTGGGTCAAGGAAGTGATGTCATTCTGGGGCACCGGTTTAGGCTCAGGAGTGTGGCTGAAGAGAACGTGGAGTGAACGCTATCATTGCGAGCCCTTTTTTTTTATTAGCATGTCTTTGAGTGCACTGCGCGGTGTGAATTATTTACCACAGTGGTACAACATGGAAGTGTTGCAACAGGCTTAGCAGACTTTGGAAGCTTTTGAAGACGCTGTCGACTCGTGCTATCTCCTGTAACCCTTGTCTGTGTGTGACACTGACTACGGACGGATTGAATTGTGTTTCACTTACAAGTCGTTGTGTTCACCCACCCTTCCATTTTTTGTTCGAACTGTGCCGTTTTGTGAACTGGTATGTGAATTCTAACTCGACAGTGTGACGGTCTCCATCCGGTGTAAGACGACGTCCAAGTTGATCAAACCACGCATCGGTGTACACCCTGACAGGATACATCTAAATTGGTACTATGACAGTGTTCCTCGATTGGTGGACTGCGGACGGGGGGGGGGGGGGGGTTTAATCTTACAGCGACGAACATCTATGGGTGTCACCCCTTATGTTTGGATGTTATGAGGAGTGTTTGGGTTTTGTATTTTCTGTTTGTGATTTTGGGTTTATTTGCTTGTCAAGAAGTAAGAGAATGATCTGTTATTGCATGCTACTGTGCTGATTATAATTCATGAGCATCAGCAGGTTAGCTAGTGTCGTTACTGAAGAAGGACAGGCCCCTTTTTGGCCGGGTGCGATTACGGTATATGCTTCATTGACAGAGTTCTATGTGGAAAGTGTATGTGGTTTTTTTTTTGGTTTATTGCTTTTATATTGATTGTTTTTCTGTCTTTTCCCTTCAGAATCTGGGGTACCCGTGGTTCCTGAAGACTTCTGGGTGTGGTGGTGGTTTGATTGATAGTTTGCAGTGTTCACAACAGGTGGAGTGTTGTGAGAGAGCACAAGTGGTTGCTGTGTAGATCTGATAGTCAGGACAAATTCCCAGGTTCTGAAGTGGTCCGTGTGTGTGTGATGTGTGACTTATATTACGAGCCTGGTTCAAAGCACGCAACAGAGTAGGGAAAGACCACACGCGGAATAACCATATATACTAGATTTATTAAATAAATAGAATTTAACAGAATAGATGTTATACAATCAGTAATGAAGATAGCTTTGAAAAATAAAAGTGTAAGCAATCAGTATAGTGAGGTGCAGTGAATAAACAAAACAAAATCCTAGTCGGTGCGGGAGAGATGGAACAACGGCAGTCCACCCCCCAGTCGGTCTCCTCTACAGCGTCTTTAAAAAGCCCAGACCAGGAACTGATTAGCACAACTCCAAAACACCTGCACCCAGCTCACCTGTAGGAGACAGACACAGCACACAGGCAGGAGGAGGAGCCAGGCAAAGCCGTGACACCCCCCCCCCCTTTACGACAGAGGCCTCTCAAAGAGAGACTTTGGAAAAAAAAAAAATTTACACACACCTACCCCCCCAGCACCCTAACATATCAAATAACTAACATACATCTCACTTCTCATATATGAAATTAGGAGTAAACATCAAATGTTAAAAATACTCAACTTGGTCTAGGGGTTATGGCTTGGACACTCCACCCAAGCCTGCCAAGCAGATGCAAAATGTCTTTGGAATCTAGCAAACCCGCCCCCTCCCTCCACTCCCCAGTAGTTCCAATTACCCTCCTCAAACTCCAGGCTCCAGCAAGTCCCAGTAAAGTACCTGGAAAGCCAAAATTTAAGGAGACTAGACAGAGAAAGAGATGGGAGATACTTGAGATACCAGAGAGAGAAACAGACAGGACAAGACACTGACTCACTCCGGCTCACACGGGGCACAGGACAAGGCGTCAGCCATAATGTTATCCACAGCCCGAATGTGCCGGATCAGTAGGCTATACGGTTGTAAAAACAACACCCAGCGCATAAGGCGCTGGACTTGGGCTCTTTAGAGAATATAAGAACGTTAGTGGGTTATGATCAGAATAAATGGTAACTGGAACAGCACCCCCACTTTAAATAAACATCAAAGTGTTGTAATCCCCAGATTAAAGCCAGTGTTTCTTTCTCGATGGTCGAATAATTTAGCTGGTAGCGGTTAAACTTTGAGAAGAAACACACTGGTCGATCTACATCTGGCTCATCCCTCTGCAGGAGCACAGCCCCAGCACCCACGTGACTAGCATCGACCTGCATCTGGAATGACTGGTTCCATGCGGGGAGCCATTAAAACGGAGCAGATGTTAACAACAACTTCACATTCTCAAATGCGGCCTGACAAATTGCGGTCCAATCAAATTTAATACGGCCCTTCAAAAGGTCGGTCAATGGGGCAACGACGGTGGAAAAGTTAGCAAAGAAGCCACAGGTTTTCTAACTAGAATGCAAGGTGAAGCCCAACTGGAATAAAAGGGTTCTGCCAAACCATTATTCAAGAGATACTTCACCTCTGCCTCTAGGTGCTGCTGTTTCTCAAATGACACCCGATAGAACCTCTGCCTTATCGGCTCAGTATCACCCACATCAATGTGTCATGTCGAATCAAGTGAGTGCATG
>NW_024873682.1:0-4283 GCF_018340385.1 Cyprinus carpio | reverse complement strand
ATTATTTAATGAAGCTTTATCAAATAACATGCAATTGTAAATATATGAAATTAATATTTAGCGAATAAAATAGAATGCTGACAACATGATGATATAAAGGCGTTTTACGTCTGTGTAAATGATTTCACTACTGTGTATGCTGTGTTCATGTGAGAGCAGCACCCAATGTTTTAGGAGCAGACACAAGCAGCAGGTCATATTGTCCCCGCCCCAGCACATGTTCTCCTGCTCTTGTTCAGGGGTTGTGTGATTCAGGGCCTTCATCATGGTCTTCCTCATCCTCTCTGTGCACTCAGAGAAGGACAGCCTCGATGTCCCTCTCTCATCCATGATCAGATCCAGTCTGACTGCAGCAGTGAGGGACGTGATGGGACGGATGTGGGTTCACCGCCTGTAACTTTCAGAAACAGAACAGTGTTTGAAATAAAGCTTTGTTTTGTGGGTTGGTTGATTCTTATTTATTTATTGTGATGATTAATTGTATTTATTCTTTTACCTCATTTATTCATGTCTCCTGTTGTCAGTAATATAAAATATAGACTAATGTTTTCATTAACACATGCATTCATTCATTACTTCACTGAATATTTAGATGTATTCATCTTGGCTGCATCTGTCTAGTGTGAAATCATGCATAGCTATAGCATATGAAAAAAACTAATTACAATTTGTTTGGTTTTTATACAAAAAAATATATATTGTTAGTCACCATGATCATTATTATTGTTGATAAGTGTTGGGGTGGGCTAGAAATGCTTTCTGAGGTAATCCCTTAATTTCTAAATTCAGTAGTAATACTTACATTTTTCAAGTGTAAAATCAACAGTCTTCTCCAAAGGCGAGATCTCTGATGTCTCTTTCGACGTCTCCTTTGTGCAGATATTAAACAAATATTGCAAACACGCTGAGGAAAACCGTACTAGGTAGGGTTGTGGAGTTTACTGATACTATGAGGTTTTTTACAGGGCCGTAGCTGGGTTTTGTGGGGCCCCGGTGCAGGTTGTACAAGTGGGCCCTGTTTGAAATTGTTTTTAATTTGTATCTTCGTTCTATTTATTTATTTGCGCTTCTTGCTATTTTATTTATTGCACAATGTTTAAGTTTTTTCAAGTTTGTAGGTGTCCCAGGTACAGAAACTGAATAATTAAATGTAAAATAGCACTGCATAGTCTTCAATATAAAAATTAAATGTACAATCAAACCAAAATTTATTCAGACAACTTCAACAATTTCTCACATTATCACAGTTTTATTTGCTATAGTTTAGAAAATGTTAATAAAATATGACAAGAACTCAGAGTTAAACTGTCGGAACAATTTCATCTTGATAATGTCAGATAACTTTGATAGAAAGGTATGTAATGGATTACAATCAACCAAAAAATCAGACAACTGTTAGTATGACAATATTTACACAACTATCAATACTTTGTTGACAAATTACCAAGCATTGCTTAATTTTGTTCAGCCTGTGGTGTAAAAATGTTGCATTTTTAATTCAGGAAAAAACACGTAAGCAAAATATGGTCAGGTCAAAGTGAATTAATTATAGTGTCCTGCACCTACTATTATCAATTTCTCTAGTGGTCCAATGTATGAAGATTTTTTGGATATAATATGTCACAGCTCTCTTTATTTTGCTATACTCTCTTACCTAAATTAATTATAGTGTCCTGCACCTACTATTAAATATACAGTATATGTAGGCCTATATCAAAAATTATATCTGGTGTCTGAATAATTGTTGGTTTGACTGTGCATTAAATCTTGTTAAACCTACAAAGTAATTCAGTCAAGAGCAGTGAGTGGTATTTTTTTTTCTTTCATTTTCTTGGATTAACATTAAAGCAGCTTGTAGCTAAATTAGGCGCGGTCACTTTAAGAGACAATGAATGCATCCAATATAATACACATCATGATTTTTTTTTTTCTCAACTGTTTACTTTCATTTAAGACATATCCGACAGTTTTTTTTCGAACATACTTTCCAAGACGGTAATTTTGACATTTTGTATGTATTGTCAGTACAAGAGCAAAAAGAGGCAATTTCAGTGTTCAAGCGTTTTTGAGACGCCTCTCTCTGCGTGAGCCCTGAACACCAGAGCACACCGCGCGCGGTACTGAATTGGACTCTTTCACATCCTTTTCTGAAGAGTTTGGTTCCAAAACGCGATAAACGTTCATTCAGGTTCAGGAGGAACTTCGAGGAGAAACTTCGCAAAGGAGAGCTCGGTTCAGTGTTGGCTGTCTGTGAGACGCGGCTCTCTGCTGTGAACACAGCGCGCGATCTGGTAACCAGCTATCAGTTGAGCTTTTGCGCTGTCTTGTGTTTGAATGCTTTAAAACTCTTTTGAATATTTAAATTGGCAACGTGGTAAGGCTTAAAAACACGCGTGAAAATGATAAGCTTTCGTGACGACATTGCAGCAGTGGCCCTGTCACCTGTCCTGATCGTCTTTTTAGGCTGGCCTCAGCCAGACGTTTGAGATCGCCGGGGGCCCCCCCCAGCCGTGGGCCCCTATATATCGTCACCACCTTTCACCCCACGCAGCCAGTACCTTTTGCATCTTCAGAAAGGGGAAGCTCTGCTGAAATAGATGGCAGCAGACAACTGAAGGTTGCCCCCAGGGGTGCTGCCAATGACAGGCTGACTCCTCTACTGTCTGAAGAACTCACAGTGAGGGCACAGTTGGTCAATGGCTATAAAAGGTCCCTCTTCTGCCGTGTGGCAGACATTACAAGCCCTGGTGCAAACAGCACAACTTTCGAACAGGCTAAGGAGACATTTTTCAAAAACAATGTACTTTGCATCCTTGTGGAATGGCATGATGTGGCACTGAAAGAAAAAAATACATTGTGCTTAGTAGTGAAAACCTGAGTACAAAATCACAGTTGGTGTATTAATTGATGATTTGTTTAGAGAAATATAACTTACAAAACGTGTGATGATTCTGTCTGAGCTTTGTAACAAAACCTGTGCAGGATCATATGTAGAATCTTGTGGATCAGTCTCTGCAGAGGAAAATATTCCCCATATCCGTATCCTCCTCCAATTCAACACGGGGTCTTTTTGGCAGGCCTTGAAGCCTTCAATGGTGTTGATGTAAATGGATCTATTTGTGGCCCCATGACATTTCAGTAGTTGTGGTGCCTACCCGGCACACTTTGAATTGACACTGTCACCTGTATGCCTACCAGTAAAAAATATATATAATTTGGGAGTAAGGGGAATAATGGTAACCCATACAAGATTTAAAAATTCAATAGCGAGGCACAAGTCATCTTTTTCTGTACATTAGCGCAGACGGATCTTGATGATTATGAATTAGAACTGCAAATAGCAGCTGACTTACTGAGCTAAACAAGCTGGCCTTTAATAATAGTACACAAATTAATGCTGTCCTTATAATCCAGCACAGATGCACTAATGATAAGCAACATTTACCTTTGCTTCGAAGGTGGGACCTCATTGTGTTTCAAAAGACAGCTGTGTTCCCTTACACAAGACGATAGTGATCATCTGTTTGGCAGCCTACATCATTAGTACGCAAGGGCTGTGGTGTACCCTGAAATACAAGCGTGCAAAATAATCATAGGTCAGTTCTCAAAAATTAAAAACATTTTAACAAATTGACTACACATTAGGATGCCTTGTCAAATAAATCTAGCTTCAGCTTATGTGGTGGAGAATGTGACGTTAGCTAGAAGGATCGAGTGAGCTAACATTATCTGTGAGCAACTAAACTAATGTAGTTAGGCCCCTGACGTGTTGTTGATGAAATAGATGAAAGTAAAATTATTTGACAAAAGGGAATTTACATATGTATCTAGAGTAGTATTTTGAAGATTTATACGACAACACAAGCAAGAAATATTAACCTCAGCGTAAATACTTTGTCATACTATTTAGTTATGTATGCTAGTTACTTGGAGTTTGCTATTTGTTACTGTATAGGATCTTGCGCTGGATCAAGATAACACAGTGTAAATTATCGTTAATAAAATCACTACTTACCGCTCGCGGGAATATAGTTGGAAATTGCCCCCTTCTTCAGTATGAGACGCTGAGAGAAGCCTGCTTGAATATTGTCCCAGGTTTAGACAAAACAGTCCGTGGTGAAATGGGAGAGCAAACCCTAACAACTTCGAATTAAACTGTTGCGGTATTGCAGTAATGAGGATTGTACAGCAAAGAAAGCAGATGAGTTATTTGATAACGAAAATTCGGGAAAAGGGCAAGAGAAAAGGGAGGGACACTCAGACCACTGGTTGCACAACTCCAA
>NW_024873681.1:0-5217 GCF_018340385.1 Cyprinus carpio | reverse complement strand
TACAAACTGCAGCGAACTGACCCTGTTCCTGCATGGCGACACTCAGCCCTTTTGCTGGACACATTTCACCTTTACCCATGATTTTCTGCCACATCTTTTTACATCTCCAGTCAGAAACATGGCCAGTCTGGTTCCTTTTCGATCCACGGTGCCTGTCTAACGTTACCTCTTTTCACTTTGGTGGAATTTTCCCCTGGCGCCCAGTGACCTCGCTGATTTGAGCACCTGACGCTGGCAGTCCTGTTCATTAATGTGTCCTCGGGACCTGTTCAGACTGCCTCACAGATCTGTGGCCATTTCTAAGTGTCACATTCGGGTATTAATTGGAGCTTTTCTGACAGCTTTCTGTCCTGAATCCCGATCACGAGCCTGTCGCGAATATTCTCTTCTTTAGCAGCACCAAAGTCACACGTGTTTGCTAGCTCGTGGAGGCTACGAATATACTCTTCTGGCCATTTCACCCCCCCCACCTGGCTTTTTTTAGCCCTCGTGTGAAATCGTGCACGCTCGTGAATAACATTAACTTTTGGTACAAAGTAGTAACCGAGCTTGCCTGATTACAGTATAATAGTCCTCTCGTTCTTCTTCCCTGAACGTAAATTGTCTGATACACTTGTTCAGACTTCTTTTCCCAGTGAATAAAGCAGTGTACAGACCTGTACTTTCAGCCTCTTCTTTGTAAGTTTAGTGGCTATCCTGTAGCGGCGAAATCTCTGACGCCATTCCGGCCCATCGTTCGGGGGTGACCGAAATCAAAACTGTCCGGGGGCTGAAACTTTGCCATGGTGGTTAACAGCGCTCCACTTCTGACACCATGTGATGTTTCATAAAGCAACTTAGTTTCGTCAAAGTCTGAGCTTGATCATTAACATCGAACTTTTGACTGTACATGCAAGCACAATGTGAACTGCTCTTAGGAAACTGGCAGGCAGTATAAAGTTCCTCTTAGATATCTGCAACTCCACTCTTAGAAAAACACTAGGTCGCCACCTAAATGGAGCAAAGATGCATTACCTATAACAACATTAAACTGTTTTATATCACAAGCTCCCGACCCCACTTGAGAATAGATTAAACGGCGATATTTTTTTTATCGCCCGATCAGAGTCTCCCCGTTAACGCAGCACGTTAACGCCGATAACGGCCCACCACTAATAAAAACATACGTTTTAAATATGGTTTACACCCTTTTAAATATACAAGTATTGATAAATTCAGTCTAAGTAAGTAACAAATTCAGTTCCACTTACCTGACGCTGTGAACTCCGACATACATTTAACATAGCCTAAATAGACCCTTTTTCTCGGACACACGACTTATAAAAACACTTCTAAATATCCACTCAAAAACACATCGGATATACTGTATGTTTTTGTTGATAAATTTAGTCTAAAAAAAAACACTTATTTTAGTGGCACTTACACGACTAATGAACTGACAAGATGGCACTTTTTCTCCCGACGAGTCACTCAGGCTCGTGCACACCTGCAGAATGATCTCACGTGTTGGCTGGGATTAGTTTTATTAGTTTAGTCAACATTAGCATAGCTAATTATTGACTGATTTGAAACCTAACCATTCCATTCACTGTTTTCAAATATATTTTGTGTAGACTTAATATAATATGTCCCTGTTGTAGCCATTTAAGAAAAGTGTATTTTTCTTTATATTATTTATGTCTAAACATTATTGGTTTGTGTTTTGTGTAGTTCAATTTGCCTAATTAAGGAAAAATTGTACATGTCATAAGGGGAGTTCAGGCCCGGCTGCAGGATGAAATGACTGAGGGGGCATGTGACATTGTTATGGGGCTTAACTTTTATTACACCATCAATGATAATACACACTTGAGATCTCGCTTTGGGCAACGACAGATTTTTAAATACAGCGCTCCCTAAACACTCACTCCCATATGCAAACTGCAGGTAACCAGAGGCTGCAGGCAGACCTGGGACTGGGCTCTCTGTTCCGAAGGTCATTAGGCAGCAGCAGCGGAGGAGGTTGGGGTTGAAGACGGGACTGCCGCTTGGGCCTGGCTGTCCAGGTCGACGCTCGTGCTGGGTGCTGCTGGCTCTGAGTGTTGTGCTCATCAAAAATGCAGCTGCATTTTTCAGTGTCTTTTTAATGGTTCTGAAATACGCTGCATATACTTTCTTATGTCCATTGTTGAATATTAATGATAATCACACCATTTTAGCTGAAACTGAATTGCTGATAATATCACACGTTCAGATATTTGCTTGACGGACACCGAATGGCGCGGGGTTGGATAAAACCATGCCCCTTGCTTTAAATTAAACAACTTTATTTTCCATGTGACTCGTAATACCCACATCAGGAAATCACACAGTCGACAAAAGATAAGCCAGCGTCATTGATTCTGAATAATTAAACCCTTCA
Organism: Cyprinus carpio; assembly: GCF_018340385.1. NCBI lineage: Eukaryota > Metazoa > Chordata > Actinopteri > Cypriniformes > Cyprinidae > Cyprinus > Cyprinus carpio. The sequence goes on along the minus strand of NW_024873681.1, from coordinate 2,816 downwards.
CACTTAAGTTTAAAATATTTCTAACTGACTCCCGAGAGTAAGATTTTTTCCAAGCGCGACAGTTATTTTAGAACGTTCCCCCTTAAATGTTTCCATGGCAACCCGTAATATTTGTCACGTGTGAAACACCGCAGCCACAATAATAACACTGTTTGTAGACAAATCCGGCGAAACACGGAAGTAAAGCAGCGCCGCCATTACTGCGTGCCTTGCTGCTAAGGAAGTAGCGTATTAGCCCCGTAGGCGGCTGTAGCAGATGATAGCTGTACGAAAAAGTTATTTTTTATTTAGTTTTTTTAGTACGATGCTGTCCAGTGATGCCGCGAGAAGATTGTGTTGTGTGGTTGGCTGTTTTAACAACAGCACAAAACTACAGGCATGGAATAAACCCGTTTGTGAAATCCACGAACCTTTGTGCACATTGGACTGCCCATGTTCCACGGCCATACGGATTACACAGAGTTCTTTACTATTAGCTGAAGATCAGTTTCAGGTGCCGCTAGGGATCTGTCGCGTCACGATTACAAGCACCAAAACGGTATTCATTGTTTGAATTTCATAATAAAATTGACAGAATCTGAGAGCTGAGATTGTCGGTCTCCGTGTGCTCTTTGTCTTCGCGATTTTTTCTCGGTGCATGAGAAAATGGAGGGTGTGTGTGAGTAGCGTGTGTGTGAAAGCGTCAATTGCGTGTGTCTCACAATTTTATTGCATTTGTATTTAGTTTTGAAAGAGTAAAAAAAAATCTGTGGGTCTTAACGCACCATTACAATCGGCAAGTCGGTCGGACAAAAAAGGGGAAAAAAATAATTAATTGGGTCAGTCCTAAATTGACAGGAGTCGGTCAGTTATGGCAAACAAGAAATATTTTAAGGATGGCCTAATAGTTATTTGAAACTTGTAAAGCTTGTGAACATATTAACAACAACAGCTAGTAATGACAGCGTTCGGTTTTATTGTTGTCATCAATTAATTACGACTTCTTAATTACAATACATTACATATTTATACATTATTACATTATGTTGTCCATAAATTACCTTATCAGTAAGTTTTGTCCACTGCCTGACATCATTAGACCCATTTTCCCTTTCACCAGACATTTTCTTTAATGAGCAGGATCCGCTTTCATTTGAAATGTCATTAGAGGGCACCCCCGGTACAAGTGTCACAACCGTCACACTTCGCAAGGCACGCAGTAATGGGCGGCAGCCAAGATGGCAGCGGCCCATAGTGAGTTTGCGGCGGAATTTGTGTATAACAGATGTAGGCTATCCTTCATTTCGTTTTTTTTCACCTTTTTTATTCGAATATTCACAAACTTAACTTACCATGTCATCAACTATCCTATATTCTGATTCTCAAATATGTGTAAGTGAGTGTGTTTGGGTCGTTTAAAAATCTTATAACAAACTAGAGTAACTTTATAGTTAGCCTACTTCCCACGGTGTTTATCTGATATGAAAAAAACACACGTCGGCATATTATATTTGGCGAATAGAGTTTTTGCTGCTTTTCACAGACTCCAAATGTAGGCTATTGTTTTACCAGTGCTTATGTGTAGCCTATTTAAATGTATGAATCTAAAATAAACATTATGAGGTTGAAAACCTTAGTTGTGATATGACAGGCGCTGAGCTCGGTCAGTCTCTGGCTCAGCGCCAACCAACGCGACACTAGCACTTGCTTCCACACGACATCAGTGTGTATTTTACAAACTCCAAATATAGGGCTGTTGTTTTTTACCATTGCTTATGTGTATTTAAATGTCTGAAAATCTAAAATAAACATTTGAGGTTGGAAAACACTGCATAGTTGTGATATGACAGCGCTGAGCTCGTCCGTATCTGGGCTCAGCGCCAACCAACACGAAAGACATTTGAATCTGGCAGTAATGTCACGAGTCACAACACTGAACATTCTAAATCCATTGGGGATAAGGTTAAATTATTATATTATATATTATATTTTTTAACCATGATACAAAAAATGAAACAGAGGGGGCACAAGTCAGATCTGAGGGGGCATTGCCCCCTTTTGCCCCCTTTGTGGCGCAGGGGCCTGGGGGGGTGGTAAATCGAACGGCGGCAGGACGCTGAAAGAAGGGAAGTGGGTCAGACATAATTGTTTTGACAACTTCATATGTTTTGTTTGTAGAAGTCTTTTCTTTGGAACGAATAATTTGAATCTTAAGTTTAAGGCATTTTTTGTTGGTCATTTTTTTGCCCAAATAAATGCCAAAAAAAATCAAAAGAATAATCAAACGAAGTGCATTCAGGACAAGGCCCGCTACCATGCTTCCAGTTTAGAGATTACAAAGATTGCCAGATGGCAGCGAATTCGTGGACTATAAACACAGTGGGAACCCGCTCGCGTCAACTAGCGTTTCGGCGGTGGTAAGTGCAGAGCAAAACAGACATACGCAGAAGTATAAATGCTCACCGATGGGCGTCGCCTACGTGCGTAGCCTACGACGTACACTTCGGCGTACACTCGACGCAGAAGTATAAATTGGCTTAAGCCCAAGCTTTTTGCCTTTCCAACATTTTGTTAATTGGACTTTTACAGTGTACCAATCCTACGTCATCCTTGGAATGCCACTCTCTCGTGAACATAAGTATGAGCACTTGGCAAAAAAAAAGAGCTACAGATTACACGTTTTTTAAAGTTTTTAAATATGATATTATTCTTACACAAATGCATCGATTCGCTCAGCAGTCATTTTATTAACCCACAGGAGCTGTGCGGAGGAGCACTTTTATGATGGGGAACACAGTTTATTGGCACTTCATATGTACTAATGGAAAATCACACCC
>NW_024873680.1:0-6016 GCF_018340385.1 Cyprinus carpio | reverse complement strand
GCTTTGCTCATCAGCATTTGGCATTATCTGCCATCCTTCTCTTCATCTCTTCACCTCTCAAGCTCTGTCAGGTTGGATGGGGGAAAACACATTATCAGGTTTCTCCAGAAATATTTGACTGGGATCAATCCAAGGCTGTGCTGGGCCACTCAAGGAAAGGTAAACCTTCGGCCCAGTCTGAGCTTCTGAATGATTTGGACTGGGTTTTCATCAAGGCTATCGCTATATTTTGCCACACTGAGCATTCCCTTCTACTCTGATGATGAGAGTCCCTGCCGCTGAAAAACAGCCCAGAGCATGAGGTTACTACCAGCACACTTTATTTTTGGAATGCTACTTTGCAGGTGATGAGCAGAGCTGGTTTCCTTCAGACATGATGCTTAGAATTGAGGTTCATCAGACCAGATAATATTGTTTCAGAGTCTGAGGACCTTTTAGGTGCTTTTTTTGCAAATTCCAAGTGTGTTTTCATGTGTCTTCACTAAGGAGAGGACTGAGTCTTGCCACACTGACATAAAGCCCAGATCGGCAGAGTGTTGCAGTGATGTTTGTCCTTCTGTAGATTTTTCCTATCTCCACATGTGATCATGGAGCTCAACTAGAGTGACTATCAGGTTCTTGGTCACCACAGTAAACAAAGCCATTCTCCATCAGTGAATTATTGACTCGGATCATAATGATTTTAATTTCATTATGCTCAGGCGGAAATAAAGAGAATGACAGCCTTGGTTTGTGTCTCATGGGAATGTCTCTTGTGAGTACTCGTGATCCTTGTGAGACGTGTAGACAAGTCTGACTCCTTCACTAAAGACAGTATACAGTCTGATAATTAATAACTAATATTTTCTCCATCCCTGCTTTAAAGCAGTATATAGAAGTACCAGATGCAATCCAGATCAAATCTTGTTAGCCGATTTCTCTCAAGAGAACAATAGTACTACAGTCCCTTTTTACTCATCTCATTCCTGGTATTTGTCCTTCATCCGCACAGTTCATGTCCCTCTAACCGCTCAGGAGTGGTGGGCCGGGGTCTGAGAATCAAACCATCACAGAGAGAACATAGCCACATTGTACCTGGAGCTCAATCCTGGTGGAACTATAAAAACAACACCACTCATGCACCTGTTCTTACTTATTTCTTTTTTTTTTTTTTTTTTTTGTTCTTTTTTTTATGGCAGGCTAAAACAACCTTTTCATATGTTTTTTTTAAAAAAAACCAAAATAGCAAGCATCAAAGGCAATGGCGTGGGCAGACTACGAAGCACAGTCTTTTATGGGCATCATCATATTTTGTCTTGTTTGTAATTGCGTTTGTGTTTACCTCTCAGACAGCCTCAGGGCATTTTTAATGGCTGCCAGTCCTTTTTCCACTTTAAGTGGCTTTGCTTTTTGGTTTCTTTTCCCTCTGTCACAAACTCACAGACTCTCTGTTTGTCTTTATGGCTCAGAATAGATTTTGCTGCAAGCAGTTCACATTCTTTTTTTTGTGTGTGTGGCAAATGGCCACTGCCGCACTGGTTTGGTGTGTTGAGTGGCATGCAGACTTCATGCCCACAGTCAGTGAACAGACTTCAGATATTGTTTGGAATAACTTAGTTTGTATTGAAAATGGAAGCAAAGAGATTTCATCTCTGAGTCTGTTTATTCCATAAAACTTACTGTTCTTTCTCGAGAGATCCTGTAGAGTTTAGGTTTGAATCTGGGCATGTTTAGAAAGAAGACTAAAGCAAAGCAGGGGCCAGTATCATAACCTGGGTTACCTCGTTCGTTGTCAGGGGTGTCTAAATAGATTTTTTGAGCGATAAAATAAATGTTTAAACCAAACCTCACAATAGTTACGTCCCCTTATGGCTGCTTCCAAAGTGTTTGTGCCAAACAAAAACTTGTTTCCTGACTCCCTTGTTTGTTCCATGTTGATGTAAAGTCAGCTTCCCCATGTATGCTGAAGAAACAGATGGTTTGTCATGTGTAATCGGGCATCACATGATCCTCATGAGGCGCTAGATATTGTCACATTGTTCAGCTGGCGATTTCTGTTGTCTTCAGCGCTTGTGCCACATTTAAACCAGAGACCTTTGCAGAGAAGGTACTGAAGTTATTTACCTTTGGTTATGGTCAGAGTCTAATGCAAACTATCATGGTAGTCATTAGTTCCATTCACTCGGTATAATATTTAAAAACAGATAGCAGTGTGACAACTGAATACAAGTGTTGAGTTTTCATCAAACACATCTTAGATTTAAGACCTGACATTTCAATGTCTAAAATTTGTTTTTTGCGCAAGTTTGGTCAAAGCTGGTGTCACTCAAAAAAAAAATGATAAGAGTGTCACATTTAAATAAACCAATATAAGGCTGCAAAACGAATTGTTGTTGACATCAAAGTAAACAGCGAAAGCGATTCGAGAACATAGGATTCGTTGCTGTAGGTCTAGCGTGCTTCATCAATGTCCTACATCATCTGTCTGACGTCGAAACACAACCTACTGTTGTATGAGGAATCACAAGATCATGCAGTATGTTTTCAATTTGAGTGCTAGTGGTTGTTGCCCAATCAGTGGGATCATCTCTGCAAATGTTGGGCATTTAAGTCTTTACACCCCATTCACTGCTAATCGGCTGAGGGCAGGTTTAGGAGTTTGGATGTGTCTTTCTGCCTTTTGGTAAGTCTGGTAAAGCAGGTGAAACTCCCATCAATATTTGAAACACACACCAATCCGGAGTTTACTCTGCCTTTCAGAAAACAGGTATTAAAGATTATTAAAACTGTTTTTAATAAACCATTCATATATATACAGTATATACAGTGGAATTTAGCCCTCCAAAGCACGTCGGTTCTAACCGCCGCTTCTTTCAGAACATTCTGTAATGGATAGATACACTTAACACCTGATTTATTCCCTCCTCTGGGGAAACACAAAAAGCGCAAGAATTGAAATAAAATAAATATTTTGTTTTTGATAATGATTGATGCTCAACCTTCCTCCCGCGCGGCTGAGACACGCTTTGCCGAGGCAGAGCAAGGTGGGAGCAGGTGATTTCTGACTGGAGCGAGGAAGCGGAGGTTTTTTTAAAAGTCTGAGCGTCGTGGTTTTTCCACTCGCTCCAGGCCACTGCTCCATCACGAATACATTCATGTCAACAGCCCAGTAAATAATCACTGCATATTACAATAATTCACATGTAAACTATGTATTTTGCTTGATTAACACATATCTCTCCATCAGAAGACTATAAATGACGGCACATTAAACAAATTCAAGCGTTACAGGCTCTTTCGTTTTTTTTCTCAAGAGTTTGTCCTTCCTTTTACTGATTATTTTTGGGGTTAAGCATGAATTTAAACGATACAGCACTTCACATGCATCGCTGTCACAATAATGCCTTCAAAACAAATGTAATTTTACAGTGCTACCTTCTCTGTAACTGATTTGAATGAGCAGTAAATCTGTAACCATTGCATCGTCGTTTAGATAAAAATAACTGATGAAAACTTTAAAAAAGACTTTATTTTTTTCATCACAAACAAAATTGGTCACGCAAGCAGCAATTATACCCTTTAAAATTGCTGACCCTTTTATTAGTTTGGTCATTTGGTAGGACAAAAAACGTTTGTACACAATAGCCTAAATCCCCTTTGAACTCTCCTGTTATTTAAGTTTATTTATTTGATTTTTATTTTATAAGCATTATGCAACATAACATTTCAACTCTTTAAGCCGACGGAATGAAGGCAGGACCAGTGCTTCTGGTATCAAGAAGCAGCGCGAGTGATTATTTGGTCGGGTTGGTGCTTGGGTTTTGAGTGTTCTTGATGGTGGTTTTGAGTGTTTCTGAGATTTTTTTTTTTGAGTGGTTTGGTTATGGTTTTGGGTTGGTTTTGGTAGGGTCCTGTGTCTTGGTTTTGAGTGGATTTCCGAGTGTTCTTTGAGTGGATTTTTGAGGGTTTCTTTCGTGACTGGTAGGTTAAATAGAAAACTGCGAAGAGTGCCTCCCCCCCCCCGAAGTGCCTCCCCCCCCTTATTTCTCTGGGTAGCATAAGTCCTAAGGCTGCTGAAACTGGTGGGTATACTAATTAGGGAGTGGGCTTTCGAATGCACCCGAGTGCCGTCTCTCTAGCGCCCACCAGGCGCGAGGATATGGTATGTCTTCCATTACTTGAGTTTGTGTGGTCATAGGGGCTATGGGGAGGTTTCTATTTCCGCCCTAGAGTCGAGTTTCTCTATGTGGCGGGTGTGAACTTAGTCAAATGGGTTGGCGTTTAAAAAAGTGTTTTTTGAGTGGGTTTTTGGTGTTGGTTTTTTTTTTTTTAGTGTTATCGAATGGTTTTGGAGTGGTTTTTGATTGGTTCTGAGTGTTCTTTGAGTGGTTGGTTAGGTTTGGGGGTTTGGTCGGGTGGTCCTTGGTTTTTGAGTGTTCTGGCTGTTTTGAGGGTTGGTTAGTTTGTGGGTTTTGGTCGGGTGGTTCTTGGGCTCTTGAGTGTTCTTGAGAGGTTTGAGTGTTTCTGAGCTTTTTTGGTGGTTTTTGGTTAGGTTTTGGTGGTTTTGGAGGGGGTCTGTCTTGGTTTGAGTGAGTGTTTTTTTGTTGAGTGGTATATAATAAGTGCTTGAGTGCTCCTTAGTGCTCTCAGGCTTTGGTACTGTCTAAGTGTTTGGTGTGTTCTTGAGTGGTTGGTGTTTTGGTTCCTAGTGGTTTCTTATGGTTTGAGGCTGTCAGATGGTTGGCTTAGGTTTTAGTGGTTTGGTGTTGGTTTGGTTTTCTTGAGTGGTCTTAGTGGTTTGAGTGTTTCTGAGTGTTTTTGAGTGGTTTGTAGTTTGGGTTTTGGTAGTTTTTTGAGTGGTTTGGTGTTGGTTTTAGTGTTCTTGAGTGGTTTTGAGTGGTTTTGGTGTATGTCTTGAGTGGTTTGGTGGGTTTTGGTGTGGTTTGGTAGGGTCTCTTGAGTGTTTGGAGTGTTTCTGAGTTTTTTGATGGTTTGGTAGGTTTGGGTGGTTTATGTCCCAGAGTGAGTCTCTAGTTGTTAGTAGGTTGCTTGAGTGGTTTTTGAGTGTTTCTGAGATTTTTTTGAGTGGTTTGGTTAGGTTTTGGGTGGTTTTGGTAGGGCGTGGTTAGGGGTTAGTGGTTCGAGGTCTGTTAGGTTAGAGTTAGGTTGAGGGTTAGACTTAGGGTTATATAGACTAAATGCTTAAGAGTGCCATCCCCCCCGAAGTGCCTCACCCCTTATCTCGGGTGTAGGTAAGTAAGTCCTAGAGTGCTGAAATTGGTGGTTATACTAATTAGGGAGTGGGCTTTCGAATGCACACAGTGCAGTCTCTTAGCGCACCAAGGCGCCGAGATATGGTACTGCTCCATTACTTGAGTTTTGGTGTGTGCTACGGCTATGGTTGAGTTTAGTTAGGGTTAGGGTTAGATTAGGAAAAAATCCAAGAGCTGAAGCACGTGCAGCTCTGGTAATGCACAGTTCCTTCAATACCTCACTCGGATCGCTTCCGCCTCGGCCACGGCCTGCACCCACGGCAAGGCCCACTACTTCACACCAATATATTTGGGTTTTGTAACGTTGAACCACAGATAGTGCGATTTTAACACTTATAGAGAGTATGTTCAATAAAGTTTGTTTTTATATAATGGTTTTATAGTATTAGTAATAATTTAGGATTAATACTCTCCATATAAATTATTAGGGGGTAGAAGGGTTTAGGATTGGGAGGGGGTTGGGCTACAATGATGGAATTTGTGTGGGGGTTAGAATGTGTAGGATTGGGATGGGTGGGGCAAAAGATTAATTAATTTGGGGTAGGTAGAATGGGTAGGATTGGATGGGTGGGGCTGGAAATGATGTGTCTGGGGGTGGAAATGGTAGGATTAGGATGGGTGGGGCTAAAATGATGCAATTTTATTAGGGGCAGAATGGGTGAGATTGGGATGGGTTGGGGCTAAAATGATGTGTCTGAGGGGTGGAAATGGTAGGAATTAGGATGGGTGGGGCTAAAATTATGTAATTAATTAGGGGTAGAGGG
>NW_024873679.1:0-6524 GCF_018340385.1 Cyprinus carpio | reverse complement strand
CACATACGTAAGGTTTCTGGATGTTTCACGAGTTTACTTCTGTGTATTACCTTTCCAAGCACTCTGCCTCATTTATCTGGCAAACCTACAGTTTAGCAGAGATTTCCCATCCCGTATTTGTCCGTATACGGCTCTTTTCATGCAGTGACCTGGCTGGAGATAAACATTCTCAAAGACCCCTAAAGGGGGACACACAATTCTACAAAAGTTTTCAATCTTTCTTATAATACAAGTGACTACTGTGAAATTGAGACCATTTTACCAATTGCACAAAGACCTTTAAAATGACACCAATCATGAAAAGTTTACAATCATTGATCCTGAGATATAGTAAAGTTTTTTATGTGAGCGCTAACATTCACTCTTTAGTGCTTCTGGACCAGTGCCCAGGGGGAAAGGAGGTGTGAAGGGTATCATTATAGAGTAATGGTCTTCTTCTAGACTTCCTATCTGTGTGTTTGGCTCCACACAAGGAGATCACAGCATTTCTTGTCTGCTATTGCATTGGCATTTTTCGCGCAGGAGCGATTTTCTGAATGGTGTGTCTACAAAGACTCTCATTTCATGAGGAAATAACTTTCACACTCTTTACAGTCCTGCCTCGGTTCCCTTGGAGCAAACCTCGAGAAGCTTGTTCTTTTTTAAACAGGGCATAATTAAATGCTTGCTTTGTAGAGCAGGCAACATAGTTGAGAGTAGAGTTGAGTAGAGTGGTCACCTGAAAGAACAACATAAAGACAGGTTGAGAAAAGCACTGCAGAAATCACATCAGTTACACGCTCAGTCCCTTGAGCGTAGGCGGCTGCAGTGACCGCCGCAGTGTTTTTGGTCAGGTGTGTTTCCCACCTGTGCGGCTGTGGTGATACTCAATCTATGGAATTACTTGATATATCAGGTCCGTTGAGTTGATCAAGCATAGAGTTGAAAGTGTCAGCTTACTACTCTGGGGAAACATCTGTGTCCAGTGCTGTCCTCCCCAGGATCTGTTTATCTGACCCAGCAATGAGAGAGCTTTCCTGTCACCTTCCAGGCAGAAGGTGGGATTGCAGGAGTTTGTCAGATGTCCCATAGGTGAAGAAATAATTTCACTGATGATGCTCCAGTGTGTGCAGGAACATCTAAACAACTTCTGAATGACCATTACAATAACTGTACATTAGAGGAACTTTGGTGATGTTGTGGGATGAAAAGAGGTTATAAAATAAGCAAAAAATGCACAAAGGAGCGATCATGTCAAAGTCACGAGTGGTAAAATGGGTCTCAATTTTTCAGGAGATCCAAATATTCAGTAGAAATAGGTCTAATTTGATAGCCAAATTGTTTACTACCACTAGGTATTTGTTCTGAATGAATAAAAAGGAAGTAAACAAAATCAATAACCGGTATATTTACCAGTGGTATTCATAATTAACATATCACATAATTAAACATGAAAATGCACACAATTTCATAATTACCATCATAAAATTCCCTATTATTGATTGTTTTAATAGCAAAGCATTATGCAGACCTAAAATTTTGTAAGCTATGATCAATCAAGATGAAATGAACAGAAAAGAATTTAAAACCTGTAGTTACACTATCTTTCAATCTTCTCGGTGCATTGATGTGCGGCCGGCACACTTTGATCATCAGTTCTGCTTAGAATTATCATAGTCCTATTTATTTGGTAAATTTGTGTGTCGATTAGACATATTTTTAACTAGTGGGCCCCCTATTTCAACAATGCTAGGATTGGACATGAAAATATCTGTCCTAAGAGACCAACTGCGGTAACCGAATAGTTCTCATTTTAGATTTGGGTAAATAGAATTTGCAATATGGGATATGTGACTTTACCCTGCAAGTCCTATGCAATTACAGTGTTTACATACAGTAGTTCATAAGACCATAAAAAAGTTGCCAAAATTGTAAATTGCAAAAAGTTTGCCATAATTGAAATCAAAATGAATAAAAAAAATTATTTGACCTATATGTATGATGTTGAATATGGTGTGATTAAAATTTGAATGGATGTAGTAATTTAGTAGACCCTGGATGTCCGTATTCTCAATACCAGGGAAGTGTATTGTGTAGTTGCAATAATGACAGTGGTTTCTGTATGTTTGTGTGTCTGAATGTTATAGAGATCTGGGTTGATGTCGAAGTCTACCAGTAATGTGGTTGCATAATTTAGTTCCCGCGTGACTACCCGTGAGGTCATGTAATTAACTTGTACAGTGCTTGATGTGTGATGACCACGTGTCTTATTTCCCCCCCATTCTCCCTTTTTGTGGTGTGCAAGTTTGGGTAGGGGGGACCAATTCCCCCCCCCCCCCCCCCCTTGTGGACTTTGTCCCTCGAAGATGGGGCAGCAGTAAACCTGAAAGGAAAACAGGCTAGTCTTGAGCTTTTTCACAAGATTGCTTGAAGACTGGTGGATCTTTAATTTTCCTGTAATGGCCACAGCCAAACATGTTGTTTCAGATGGTTTTAATCCAAGAATTGCATCCCATCAGGACCAAATTTTGTTTTAGTTTACCACGATATATATCATTGTCATGGTAGTGGTTTCCGTAAACACAATCGCCAAAAATGGTCGTATCTAGAAGCGAGTGGTTTTATGCGCTGTTCTAAGCATCGTTGCACTTTCATCCTGCTGTAACAGCCTAATGTACAACATCTGCGGTGTTTGGCGGCATTATTGACACACAGCTGCTGGGAATTTAAACTTTTTAAGGAGACTTTTTAAACTAGTCAGATCTGTGCTTAGGGCATTAGTTTGCCAGTTTTTGGTGCTGTACTGTTAGCTTAGCAATTAGCATTCTATTATCCTATCCGCGGCTGACCATTTCCAGCTCGTGCAGTCTGTAAAGATTTGTAAATCTCTGCCAGATGTGTAACAATACTCGACACAACGTTTACGTCACATGGTCGCTTAAAATTATCTTTCTGATTTACAGGCCATATTGCGTTGTCCTTCCCAGAGAGGGATGGGTTCATTTGCGAACACTTGAGTGCCCACTGTGGTTTGTGGTTTTGGTGCAAGGGAAAAGACAAAACTTAGACCGTCCCCTTGAGTACTGGGTTGGCCGATTAATGAAATTAAATTTAAATCAGCTTATGGCGTGGATGGATGTGGTCCATTCGAAGATAGTGCAATCAGATTGGTTTAGTTGTAAATTCTGGACAATTTAATTTTTCTCATCAAAAGATTTGTTGTTCACAAATAGAAGATGAATAGTATCTTTTCTCATTAGTTTGATAGTCCTTTCATTTTCCTTTCCTAATAGTTTTTGCTTTCGAGCTCACCTTCTGTTTTTTTCTCGTTCCCCAGCACGATATTAGGCCTTCCAACGTCTTGTCTACGTACGCAGTCCCTCGTTCGACATTCTGATCATTCTACTGTTCTTCTACAACTTTCTTTCTTCTTCTAACTCACTGCTGAAATCCTAGTGGGATTAAGGCATTCCTGGCCATTGTACATAATATATTAGAATGTTTTAGAAGATAAATTATATTACATTAAAAATGGTACACTTACAATACTTGTTGGTACTGGGTCCTCTGGAGGGCCTCTAGCAACTGTTTCAGAATTGAGTGGTTAATCATCTCACTGATCGTTCTGAAGATAAACTCGTGATTGTTGCCCTTTAAACTACGGCAGTCCCTGACATTGTTGTGTGCACAGCAGCAGGTCAAATCTGGAAAACCCGCTAGCAGGTTTTGCCGTTGTAACATTCAATGCACTGAGAGCACATACATGTAAGCATGGGGGTCAGATCATTGCTCAATCAAGATTTTTGTGACTATACCAACGTGGAAGTGGAAACAATTTTCGTTTGTTTCTGAGCTTGAGTGATGTCACTATTTGCATTTCTTTTGAGATCTTTTTGAGTGTGAGAAAGTTTGGGGGTTGGGCAAACCCAGAGCAAATGCAAAGTACACATTTGGTGTTTTCGTTTTATGGGCTCTTCATGTTTGGTCCTGTTTAAAAGACAAAGAATGCAGAATCATACATGTGTGAATTGCCGGGGGGGGGGATATTATATTAATGACACAAAGTGTGCGTGATGCAATTTTTATTTGCTTTGTTGAAAAGCGTAGCGTTACATTAAAAAACTGGGTTATCCCTCACCAACGGATCGTTTTGAAAACACGAAATTCCCCCTGGCCCCGTCTATCGACTACCACTATATATAATCTCTTTCCCTTTGCATGTTTTTGTGTGCTGTCAGGCAATAATGTCTACAAATGTTTTACCAAACTTTGCACTTCACAGTAATTTTGCATCTGTGTCGTTTTTCTAATGATTAGATTACAAACCTGTCTTTATATTTTTCATAGTGTTTCCATTTTCCTCTTGTTTTTAGTATTAGTCTTGGAAAATAGCCCTGCAGGGAAAGACTTAAAATAGTTAGCAGGTAATAGATTTTTGCTGAAATTCATTGTGCTGTTTGTGTTAGATGTATAAGATTTTCAGTGATCTTAATTCAATATAATACTCGAATTAAGTGCCTACAGATAGAAATTTTCTACTCTTCTGTTTAAAATACCTGTGGTGGAGTAAGTGGGCCTGTTAAAGGTTGCTAGTGAAAGAAAAGAGTCGCTATTCTATTTTAAAGCTTGAAGACCCTGAATATATGGTATAGCATACTTTTTATGGACCTAGAATACATTGACCAGCTCATTGAATCATTTCCTACCATTATTGGTACAAAGGGCCCGTGTTTACATACAAACTACAAACATTTTATGCATATATGGGAATTTTTTTTGTAAACCCACGCTCCATGTGCCATTCTATCTTACTTTTGTATATGCTTTTTTTCTATATACTCGTATAGATATACTATTTATATATTATTATATATATATATGTGTTTTGTGTGTTTTGTGTGTGTGTGTGTGGTATGTGTAGCTGATACAGTGCCCTTACGATAAGTATTGTTGAATTCACGTTAAAGACAAAAATTGCCTTTCGCTGCTGTGTATTCAATGACATTTGCAAATATGATTAAAAAGATGAATAGGCGACTACAAACTATTCCGAATTGTCGCATTTTATTATTAGGTCTTTCGACACCTATGTTTTACAAAAATAAAAAGCCACTTTTAAGAATTCATCCCCATTTGATGTGAGCATAAGTATTGACAGTTGAATTAAGCCGTGTAGAAAAATTAAAAGCTAATATTTAGTTGCAGATAATCCCTTGCATGTTATCAGAGCGTGAGTCTGCAACCCATATACATCACTACACTTGGTCTTATGCTTTCCCTGCCTTTGCAACTGTGTGCCTTTTTGTGGGAGTTTCTGTCTTTAGTCGCCAATTTAGCTGGTGAATTCATGTCATCGGATTGAAATCTGTGACTTAATTTGGGCAATCGAAGACCTTTACTGGTTCGCGTGTTCCCTGTATAAAGTCCTTGATGAACTGGCAGGGTGTTTTGGGTCAGTGCCCTGATCCAATATTAAGTCCGTTCTAATGAAGTTGGTGGAATTTCTTGAAATTGGGTATCCAAGATGATGTTTTGTACCCTTCCAAATCATTCTGCTACTTGCCTCACAGACATTAATCATCATTAAAATTAAAGAGGTGCTGTTCGCAAGACTGGTATGTTTAGGATCTTCAGTTCCCTTGTTTCTCCACACTTTTGCTTTCCAGTACGTAGATAAAGGTTAATCTTTGTACTCCTTGGTCCCTCAACGCAATTCCAAAACCTACTGCTCACATTTGGTGAAGAATCTTGCCTTTCTATTTTTGGTGTTGATCAGAGGTTTGCATCTGCTGTGTAGCGTTTCTGGTAATTTTTGTGTCAATTCGCCTTCAAACTGTAGATTTCATAGCATCAACCCAGCTTTCTGGAGGTTTGTTGTGTGATTTTTTTACAGACTGTATTTTAGGGTTCATTTTCACATCTTTTTATGATTTAGTCTGTCATCAACTCCGGTTGGTTTTCTCACCGATCAGGTCGCGGTTGGCAGTTGCTGATGTGCGCAGAGTAGTTGCCAAACTCTTGATTTCTCTATATCCTTTGTTTTTCCCTATAAGCTCTAATTGACTGCCCTCTTTTTCTTTTAGCATCCAAATTGCTTGCTTTTTCTTTCAGAGTCGCCTTTCCTTGTCCTTCATCCTGGTTTGTGTGTGTCATCTTGAGTGCAATGACGTAAATGCAGAAGCAATGGATATAACTGATAAACACATTCCCTGATTTTTATATCTGAAGATTAATGCAACAGGACACACAGTGCTGAATCATTTAGAAAGACCTGTGAGGCACTCTGTTCCAATACTTATAGGCTCACACAAGATAGTGACATTACAACTCTAAAAGTTGTTGATCTTCTTAGCTGTTAAAAATCTTTATGTTGAATCAACCCATAAAATAAAGTGACCTTCCTGTAGTTTTGTCTCATATTCATGCTTTTATTCATATTTACAGAGTTTTCTTTGACTCCACAGCAAACAGAAACAATTTGTCTTTACTGTTCCAATACTTATGGAGCCACTGATGTATATGTGTGTGTGTTGTGTGTGTGTGTG
>NW_024873678.1:0-6704 GCF_018340385.1 Cyprinus carpio | reverse complement strand
CAGGACCCCGACGCAATTAATTATCCCTTACTTGAGCATCTTAATATTATTCAATGCATTTACTTATAGCATGAATAAATACAATAAATATAAACAACATATATAAATCTGTCTATATAAGATTGTATTACTGTACTGTGTAAAAAGAGACTTACAATGATGATAAATCTTTTTCAGTAACAATGTTTGGATTTGAAATCAATATAATGGATAAATGTTGTGTTTATGGTAAGCAGCCGTGGATCAGTAGCGGACTGCAAACGTGTCCTGTGTGAAAGCACAATGAATCCTAGCTGCTTTTGCACCACAGACGTAATGCACATGGACTGCATACGCACTGCAGATGGAGTATATGTGAAACAGGTGTGAGCGTCACAGCATATGAGCAAAACACACACTATTATTACTGTAGTTGTTTAAAGATATTGCTTTCATCAGCAGAAACATGATGAAATTTATGACTGTGAATTTATGACTAGTGCAATACGCAGATAACTGCATATTTATTTTAACTCTCTCGCATACAGGGTTGTAAAACGTAATACACAAATTATAAAAAAAAAAAATATACTCAAGTGAAAGTACAGATCGGATCAGTGAGAAAACCGTCAGAGTCCTCTAGACCCTAACTTATTATAAAAACAATATTTTATTATTGATTGGTTTACAATATTTTTTAAATGTTTTAAAAATATAGTATTTTAAATAAAAAAATAAGTATTACTAATTTTAAGCTATTCATAATTTGACAAACATCATCTAAATAAAAATTTTCTCTGAAAAAAAAAAACAAGAAAAAATAGCCTCTCCAAATCATCTATTCAGTGAATGCGTTAAATGAACTCTGGCCCATTTTCTCCATATTTGAATGTTTCCGCCTAGCATTTGCGGCTCTGTGATTGGTGGTCCAGCTATGAAATTACAGCTGGCTAAGCCATAGTAAATCAATGGGAAAGTAATTTCGAATGACAGAAAAATTGACCAATCATATATTTTATCTAAATGGGGGCGGGCCTTGTTATCACTAAACTTTATGACAAGTTCCGCCTGCTTTGGGATCTCTGTCAGAAAAAAAAAATACACTGATAAACTAACTAGCTGTTATTCACGTCATGATGGAAGCCACAAAAAATGTAAGTGAGGACATTTACTAGTCCACTGTGCCAATAATATTTATTATAAACACTGTTTGTTTGTCTTGAGGTGTATGTCACTAATTTGCTGTAATTGCTGTCATGGTGTATTGTCTTAAACACATTACGTTTGTTTAAAAAAACTGTCTTTCTCTTTATTTACTTCTTCCCTTTCTAGCTTGTACTCATTTGAACAATGCCTAAAACTTGGTATTACGAGCACTTCCTGTGTCTTTTTGCCTCTTTAAGAAGAATCACTTTATGTATTCCCCAATTGTAAGTTGCTTTGGATAAAAGCATCTGCAAAATAACTAAATGTTAATGTTATTTAAATTTGACAGTTGAGAGAGGTGGCAGCTTTCCTGCAAGTGGGCGTGGTTTCAGCACCGCCAAAGTTTGAGAGCAGAGAATATTGCTTATTTTTCCAAGATTTTGATAACTTTTTTATTTGCTTGTTTATTTTTTCATCTTTTAAATTTGGCTGGGTGGTTATTAACACATTTTTTCTGTGGTGTGACAAACTCAGAACACATTTTTAGGCTCTCCCCTCACACATGGACATGATGAACACAATAACTTTCACATTTACCAGCATTAATTAGCTCACAATGACTCACATGAATATTATAAATCGACTAATACATTTGTAAAGCTAGCACGGATGTATTAGCATAGTCACATAAATCACAGCAACACATGGCTCGATAACACAGAGAACAACGAACATCAGAACTCAGTAAACATAATTAGATTAACTCACTAATATAAGATGCACGGGAGCACAATTTACACCCAATCTGAGGCTGGTAACAGCAATGCTACTCATCTCCAGAACCCGTGCATATTACAAACTGTTATCAGCAGCAGGTGATGCAACATGCTGTTTTCTCCATGCTGAACTGCTTCAAAGACTTTAAATATACCAGAGATGGTGTGCTCCTATTACTTAAGAATGGGAGAAAGTGAAACACGCAATATGGCAGAATAGTCCCGCATTTTCAATAAAAGAGCCAATCACCAATTGATAAAGTCATCACGTCACTGCAGCTGCCATTAGAAACTCCGGTTGCTATAGAAACAGTCAGCGTTTTAAGACATGCGCTAGGACTGCGCATCCGCATTGGCTGGTCTAGTCTGAAAAATAAGCTTTTGTAATGCAATTGGAGCATAAGAAACAACATTTATGAGGCAGTTGTTGTCAGATTCAAATATGAAATTAAATCGTAAGGTTGGTCTCGCGCTAACCGAGTTAGGTGTTTTTTAACTTACGCGTTTCGACTTCAGCTAATCAGTTTGGGAGAATGCAAACAACGTGATTCCAACATCCAGCCATGCAAGAAAACATGCATTTTACCTGAGGGAAGACATAAGGAAAGTCGTCTTTCTTTAATGTAGGTAATGTTGTTAAATACCTAGATGAAACTATTTATATTTAAATAACTTACAGCGTACTCTTAACCTTGAATATCATTCTTAAACAACCAAACGACCAATGAAGTGTCAAGCACCCAAAGCAGTCCATTAATTCTATAAGTTATCTTTAATTGAAAAATAAGCATTTCCATTTGTACTGTAGGAGGCCTACTGTATAGCTATTACACACACGCAAATCAGAGTCAGAAAGAGCTTTATTGTCAAGTGTGTTTGCACATACAAGGAATTTGTTTTAGTGTCACAACCTTCCAGAACACAGAGACAACAACAACACACAGATAATAAAAAATAAGATGTGAACAGATAATTAAAAATTAGATAAAATAAAGAAAAAACTGTAATTTTGTGAAATAGCCTATTATTGCAATTTAACATAAGTTTTATATTTACTGTATATATACTTTAAAATATAATTTATTCCTGTAAAGCCATACTGAATTTCCAGCATCATTACTCCAGTCTTCGGTGTGATCCTTCAGAAATCATTAAATTATGCTGATTCATTATACTGTATGTTTGTGTGTGTGCTGCTTTATTTTTTTTGGGACCTGTGATATTATTTAAGGATTCTTTGATAAAAAGTATAAATAAAATAAATAACAGTATTTTATTCAAAGTATTTTGTGTGTGTGTGTTAAAGGGATAGTTCACCCAAAAATGAAAATTATGTCATTAATGACTCACCCTCATGTCGTTCCAAACCCGTGAGACCTCCGTTCGTCCATCTTCAGAACACAGTTTAAGATATTTTAGATTTAGTCCGAGAGCTTTCTGTCCCTCCATTGAGAATGTATGTACGGTATACTGTCCACGTCCAGAAAGGTAATAAAAACATCTTCAAAGTAGTCCATGTGACATCAGAGGGTTCCGTTAGAATTTTTTGAAGCATTGAAAAAACATTTTGGTCCAAAAATAGCAAAAACTACAACTTTATTCAGCATTGTCTTCTCTCCTGGGTCTGTTGTGAGTGCGTTCACAACACTGCAGTTTAGTGATATCCGGTTCACGAACGAATCACTCGATGTAGCCTGATCTTCTTGAACCAGTTCACCAAATCAAACTGAATCGTTTGAAACGGTTCGCGTCAACAATAAGCATTAATCCACAAATGACTTAAGCTGTTAACTTTTTTAACATGGCTGACACTCCCTCTGAGTTCAAATAAACCAATATCCCGGAGTAATTCATTTACTCAAACAGTACACTGACTGAACTGCTGACTGAGCCAGATGACGAACGAAACATTGACTCGTTCTCGAGTCAAGAACCGTTTCTGTCTGACGCGTCCGGTTCGAGAACCGAGGAGCTGATGATACTGCGCATGCGTGATTCAGACTGACACACAGCGCGCCTGAACTGAACTGGTTCTTTTGATGATTGATTCTGAACTGATTCTGTGCTAATGTTATGAGCGCGGGTAACTGAAGGCTTGAATCAAGGCCATCATCGCCCAATGAAGTCATTACGTCGAGCGCAAAAGAACTGGTGAACCGTTTTCGGCAACCGGTTTATTGAATCAAACTGGTCCGAAAGAACCGGTTAGCGGAAAAGAAACAGCACTTCCCATCACTACTGGTGATCCGAAAACCGATGCAACCGGTTCTTGACTCGAGAACGAGTCAATGTTTCGTTCGTTATCCTGCTGGCTCGGCTCGTGTTCATCTTCACTTCTCTCTTCACAGCAGTTCAGTCAGTGTACTGTTTGAGTAAATGAATTACTCCGGGATATTGGTTTAAAAAAGCTAACAGCTTAAGTCATTTGTGGATTAATGCTTATTGTAGACGCGAACCGTTTCAAACGATTCAGTTCGATTTGGTGAACTGGTTCAAGAAGATCCGGTTACATCGAGTGATTCGTTCGCGAACCGGATATCACTAAACTGCAGTGTTGTGAACGCGCTCATAACAGACCCGGGAGAGAAGTCAATGCTGAATAAAGTCAAAGTTTTTGCTATTTTTGGACCAAAATGTATTTTCAATGCTTCAAAAAATTCTAACGGACCCTCTGATGTCACATGGACTACTTTGAAGATGTTTTTTATTACCTTTATGGACGTGGACAGTATACCGTACATACATTCTCAATGGAGGGACAGAAAGCTCTCGGACTAAATCTAAAATATCTTATACTGTGTTCCGAAGATGAACGGAGGTCTCACGGGTTTGGAACGACATGAGGGTGAGTCATTAATGACATAATTTTCATTTTTGGGTGAACTATCCCTTATATTCTACACTACTGTTTGGGTCGTACATTTTTTTTTTTTAAGAAACTTTTAGAATACTTTTATTCAGCAAGGATTAAGGTGTTAAATGGATAAAAATTAATAAGCACAACAGGTTAAACACTGATTATAAATCACAAAGTCCTTTAGTCTTTGATATTAAGCAGCACAACAGGTTAAACACTGATTATAAATCAAGCAGCACAACAGTTGATAATATTATCACACTGATAATAACTCAGCATATTAGAATGATGTTATGAGTAATGATTCTGAAAATACAGTGCTGCGTCACACAAGTAAATTAATAAAAATGATATTTAAAAGTATAATAAGATAGGAAAACCATATTAGAAATTGCAATAAAAATTTTTGGTTTGTTCTGTATTTTTGATCAGTATGAAAAATAGGCCTTTGTGCGTGTCCCTTATTCTGTCTATTTTTCTATGAAAAACGACGACTGTTCCATAAAAAACAATATATATATACAGTGGGTACGGAAAGCATTCAGACCCCCTTAAATTTTTCACTCTTTGTTATATTGCAGCCATTTGCTAAAATCATTTAAGTATATTTTTTTACTCATTAATGTACACACAGCACCCCATATTGCCAGAAAAACACAGAATTGTTGACAATTTTTGCACATTTATTAAAAAAGAAAAACTGAAATATCACATGGTCCAAAGTATTCAGACCCTTTGCTCAGGATTTAGTAGAAGCACCCTTTTGATATAATACAGCAATGAGTCTTTTTGGGAAAGATGCAACAAGTTTTTCACACCTGGATTTGGGGAACCTCTGCCATTCCTCCTTGCAGATCCTCTCCAGTTCTGTCAGGTCGGATGGTAAACGTTGGTGGACAGCCATTTTCAGGTCTCTCCAGAGATGCTCAATTGGGTTTAAGTCAGGGCTCTGGCTGGGCCATTCAAGAACAGTCACGGAGTTGTTGTGAAGCCACTCCTTTGTTATTTTAGCTGTGTGCTTAGCGTCATTGTCTTGTTGGAAGGTGAACCTTCGGCCCAGTCTGCAGGTCCTGAGCACTCTGGAGAAGGTTTTCGTACAGGATATCCCTGTACTTGGCCGCTTTCATCTTTCCCTCGATTGCAACCAGTCGTCCTGTCCCTGCAGCTGAAAAACACCCCCACAGCATGATGCTGCCACCACCATGCT
This sequence comes from Cyprinus carpio, assembly GCF_018340385.1. NCBI lineage: Eukaryota > Metazoa > Chordata > Actinopteri > Cypriniformes > Cyprinidae > Cyprinus > Cyprinus carpio. The sequence goes on along the minus strand of NW_024873678.1, from coordinate 739 downwards.
TCACTGTTGGGACTGTATTGGATAGGTAATGAGCAGTGCCTGGTTTTCTCCACACATACCGCTTAGATTTAAGTCCAAAAAGTTCTATCTTGGTCTCATCAGTCCAGAGAATCTTATTTCTCTGTTTTTTTTAGCAAAACTCCATGCAGGCTTTCATGTGTCTTGCACTGAGGAGAGGCTTCTGTCGAGCCACTCTGCCATAAGCCCCGACTGGTGGTGCAGTGATGGTTTGACTTTCTACTTTTTCTAGGGGAAGTCGTGGCCCTAAGGTTAGAGAGTCGGACTCCCAATCGAAGGGTTTGTGAGTTCGAGTCTCGGGCCGGCAGGAATTGTGGGTGGGGGGAGTGCATGTACAGTTCTCTCTCTCTCCTCCTTCAAAGTTCTCTCTCCTCCTGCCCTTGAGCAAGGCATCGAACCCCCCAACTGCTCCCCGGGCGCCGCAGCATAAAATGGCTCCGGGTGTGTGTGTTCACAGTGTGTGTGTGTGTGTTCACTGCTCTGTGTGTGTGCACTTCGCATGGGTTAAATGCAGAGCACTAATTCGTGAGTATGGGTCCCCCATACTTGGCTGAATGTCACGTCACTTTCATTGTCACGTTCCACAACTTTCTCCCAGCTCCTCCCTGCATCTCTGGAGCTCAGCCACAGTGATCTTTGGGTTCTTCTTATACCTCTCTCACCAAGGCTCTTCTCCCCCGATAGCTCAGTTTGAGCAGACGGCAAGCTCTATGACTGTTTC
>NW_024873677.1:0-1728 GCF_018340385.1 Cyprinus carpio | reverse complement strand
AGGATCAGAAGATCTAAGTCTTTGACCTGTCAGAGCGACTTTAAGACTTATGTCGATCGATCAGCATGCATGGCGTGAGTTCCGACCAGCTGTTTTTGTCTGTTTTGGACACAAGAATAGAGGCCATGCTGTCACAAAGCACCGGCTATGTCCCCCTTGGTTGGTGGAGGCCATAATCTTTAGATATGAGGCGCAGTGCGTCTCGGCCTCGCCTCTAGGATGTCAAAGCTCATTCCATAGAGAGCAGTTCGCTTCCTCTCAGGCGGCCCTCAGTGGATCTTTCTAATGGCTGATAATCTGTGCTGCGGCACGGATGGTCCTCACCGGAGCAACTTTTATAACGTTTTACAGTTCTGGATGTAAGGACGGCTCCTTGTCTCCGCGGGTTCTCTCCCGCCGCTTGAGCAGATGCTTTCCTTGGATCCCCAGCTATCAGGTACGTCAGGCGTTATGGGTATAGGGTTCCCAGTAGACGGTGACGTCAACGCCAGCATCGAAGTGACCTATGAAAGGGAAACATCTCTGGTTAACGTAGGTAACCACAGTTTCCCCCTGAATAGGGAACGAGATTCTGCGGGTCCCGGCCGTTACCATACCTGATAGCGTTCTTCTCTTCAGTTCATGAAAATCTGAGCGAAATAGCGCGCGGCGCCCGGGTATATACGATGCGTAAGCATGCGTAGGGGGTGCCACAGCGCTATTTGGCCAATAGGGTTGGCGAGAATGTATAAGGGCTTCAGACATTCGTCACACCAAAGGTTGTTCCCATACGGGTGACGTCACCGCAGCATCTCGTTCCCTATTCAGGGAACTGTGGTTACATACGTAACCAAGATGTTTACTGTCATTGGTGTGACGCATCAAAAGTTTGTCCCAATGCAAAAGTACAAAATTACTTATAAAAAACACAAAAAATTCATTAAAAAATCCCAAAAATAAATACTTAAAATAAGTCTGAGGTTAGCCTAACTTTAATAAGTAATTTTTTAAGAATATTAAAGTTCTGAGGTCAGCTAACTTTTTTTTTCAATAAGTCATTGTATTTGTTAGAATATTATTTTCAAGAGTTTGAGTTCTTAAGTTTTGTCTTTAAAAAAAAAAAGGTAAACACATTCTTAAAATACGTTTTTTGGAAAAGACATACAAAAATCTCTTAACGTTTTGCTTACACTTAGAACATAAGAAAATGGCAGTTAAGAATTTTTGTGATAATTGCAAAGAATGTTTCGTTTTCCACGGGAATTATTCATGGTTAATATTAAAATTAATGGGGAGAGTAAATAAATGTCACAGTAATGATTTGTTGCAGTCTTTTTGAGTGGAACTTACCCAAAGCAGAAAGTGCCTCCCATAATTTAAAAGTTCACAAGTAGTCTTCATACTACTAGGAATACTACTTAACTACATTAAACAAGACGTACACTTTAGTGTGATGTTTACTTAAAAATAAATTACACAAGTTAAGCTGCCCTAATTATGTGTTTATGGCAAAATTACCAATGTGTGGCATTAAGTGTATTTGTTGGTCTTAAAAGGATACTCTTATCCCAAAATGAAATTTTGTCATTATTCACTTACCCCAATGTCGTGCCAAACCCGTAAAAGATTTGTTCATCTCCGGAACACCAATTTAAGATATTTTGGGTTGGGGTGAAAACAGGAGGGCTTGAGGACTGTCCAATAGAATGCCAAAAAATACCAGTGTCAAGTCCAGGAAAGTATGAAAAA
>NW_024873676.1:0-7854 GCF_018340385.1 Cyprinus carpio | reverse complement strand
GCACTCCTCAGTGACCCACTTGGCGCTTCCGCTAGTGACATCACTAACAGTCTTTTTTTTATTTTTTTATTTGTTCTATTTGTTTGATTACTTTTTGTTTGAACTCGCTCAACATTTAACAACATCAGCCAGGTGTTGAAGACAAGAAAAAATAAAATAAATTACAAAGTCACTTGAAATCGCCCACTTGCACTCTCAGCTACCTGCGACGTCACTTGCAGTAGACACAAATCGTGCGTGTTACCAATGGAGACAAGAAGCTGTGGTAATTAAACAATTAAAACTAATTTAGTACCGTAACGTACAGACAAGACCCGCAAAATCCCCCGGCCACAAAACAGCAGAATATGAATGCAGTGCGCAAAGTCTCAGAAAATTTGAGTGAGAAAAAAAAGGGGGGAAAAAAATCGAAATGCGAGACTGATTCTGATTATATTAACGTTTCATTCAACATCAAAAACAAGCTTAACGGCACACATAAACTCACGGAAGATACATGAGGTAAATGTTCAACTGTTGAGTTTGTTTATACACATATGATATAAGTAGCATATCAAGTGAGCTGTTTTGCTGAGTATCACGATTACAAATACATAGTTCAGTAAACAATTAAGTTAAACAAGTTACTTACTTTTTAGACACAATAATTACTGTTGTTCTATTTCACCAATGAAAATAGCTCCAAACAAAGACCAAATCAAAACTCTCCACATTCTCAAATCAAAACTCTCCAAGCTGTGTTTTTGCTGAATGATTCAGCTTTTTGAACGGATCGTACAATGAATGACTCAATCGACTCACTCATTAAGTTATTGTCCTGCCACCTAATGGGGTTTACCTTTCACGTTTTAAAAAGTATCATTGCATTTTTCCAACATTTATTATTATATTTTCAAAAATTAATGTAAAACATTAATGTCATAACACAGTTGTAAATTTGCACTGTAAATTATTTAATTTGATTGGTTCAGTTCTACATGTAATATTATAATTTAATTTTTTTGATAAAATGTAAGAGTTATTTTTAAAATATATGCCTTTTTGGGGGTTTCATTTTGGTCTCATTTATGTAAATACATTTAAAAAAAAAGAAATCACAAGATTATTTTCTTTTTTTTCTTATAGGTGCAAAGAATAGCAGCTGATGTTGAGAAATGTTTGATGCTTCAAGACTCTGAAGCTGATTATATTAGGTAATGTATTAATTCTTTTTAATCATTTGATAAACTTGTAATTTAGATTACATTTTATATTGAAATACTGCATTGTAGGTTACATTATTGCTTAAATTTATTAATTTCAGGTGCACCCAGTGGCTTTTGACTATCTGAGGGTCATCTTTGTAGCTGGATTTGCAGTCTTATTACAACTTCAGTCTCGCGTTCTGGTAGCAGGCATCTTTTGCACACTTGAATTTACATGTTTTACTTGAGTAATTTCATTTGTGAAAAAGGTTGCTTATTTAGTTTAAAGGGTTACTCCACCCCATAAAGAAGATTAGTCATTAATCACTTACCCCCATGCCGTTCCAACAAACCCCGTAAAAGCTTCGTTTGTCTTCGTGTCTGAACCCAATTTAAGATATTTTGGATAAAAACCAGGAGGTCTGTGACTGTCCCACTGACTGCCAAAGACAATTAACATTGTCTAAATAAAGCCTAGAAAAGTATGAAAAGCATCATCAGAATAGTCCATCTGCCATCAGTGGTTCAACTGTAATTTTAAAGAAAGCTGACGAGAATACTTTTTGTATGCAAAGAAAACAAAATAGCAGCTTTATTCAACAAAGTTGTTATTTTTTATTATGTCAGCCCGCACCACATGAATACGCTGTTTTCGTTCAAATCAAAGTGTAGATAAACACAGAAAGCGTATCCGTGTGACCCAGCTGACACAGAACAGCGTATGCAGTTTGTGTCCAGCAGATACTCTCCAAAATGGCGCTATGCTGACGCAGAGGAGACTAATTGTTGATAAAGTCATTATTTTTGTTTTCCTTGCATACAAAAAGTATTGTCATCGTTTCATAACGTTATGGTTGAACTGAACACTGATGGACTATTCTGATGATGTCTTTCATACTTTTCTGGGCCTTGACAGTGGTATTTACTTGGAAGTCTATGGACAGTCACAAACCACCCAGTTGCAATCCAAAATATCTTAATTTGTGTTCCGAAGACGAACAAAGCTTTTACGGGTTTGGAATGACATGGGGGTAAGTGATTAATGGCAAGATTTTGCATTTTGGGGTGGAGTAACCCTTAAGTACTGGTAAATGCTGATTGTATTGTATAAGTGGCATTTTTCGACATTTATTTTATTGGCTAAGTTTCATTCAATATACTTAACTTTATCCTGATGCTTCTGCTTGGTTTTATGTGCAGATGTTTTTTCTTGGAATCACAACACTCACTGGATACAAGACGGATACAAGGAGGCAAAACAAGTGGAAAGGTCTCAGAGAAGAGGGACAACCCTCGTGTGTGCTCACCTCAGACAGTTGATGGACTTTCAGTATGTACTGTATTTATTAAATTGTCTTTTGCAGGAATATTTCTTAATTTAAAAGAAACATAAGCTCAAACCAACAGAATTTGTGATTTAATGTTGATTTCAGCATTTTATTTTAATCATTTTCTTTAAAACATTTTTTTTTTTTTTTACCAAAATTATACAAATTCTGTTGATTGACCTTCATTTTTAAAGAAAGTTAATGTTCTATTCTGAATATGGCTTATTTTTTTTAAACAGGTATTTATAGTTATTCTGTGATGCTATGTTATTTTTATGATAAGATTTTAACTGTTGCAATGTCTTTCTGCCAGGTTTAATAAATACTTATTTGCAACATCATTGACTTGGTTTTTATTAATTTGTAAATGTATTAAGATAGAGCCCACGATAATGCATTTATATCAGTATTTTATAGTTTACTGTTAAAATTATTCTTTACAGCAGTTTCACTGTTAAATTATTACAACATCATCTTGGATTTAGGGGTATTTACAGGATTTTATTGGCAACTTTTGTTGCCAGGTAAATACTGTATTTTAGTAAAATGACAAAATATTGCTGTAAAATAAACTACAAGTTTAATTCAATGTTACTGTAAAAAATACTACAAATTACTGTATTTTTTCACATACAGAAATTAACTGTAATTTGTTTTTATGCAGTAATTACTGTAACAGTATTTTACAGCAATTAACATCATTTTTACAGGATTGTATTGGCAACTTTTTTGCCAGTAAAATCCTGTAAATTCTACAGTACATTTTTTTACAGTGAGGTTCTACTTTACAACATGCATAGAAAATATTCAATGAATATTTTAATTAAAAAATACATTTTAAAAATATATTTAACATAGAAAATATTTGTTTAAAACCTGTTTTTTTTTTCAAGCCCAAAGAAATATAGTATTACCATAAAAAACGTGTTGTGCATTTTATATTATCACATCATTTCAACTTTATCTGAGAGCGAGAACAAAGAAATACCGACTCACACAGATCTGTAGGTTAGCAAATATATTTTAATATAGAATATAATATTTAATATTTAAGCACAATGACAAAACGGGCATCATTTCGGTTCAGCCTAATTTACTCCAAGAGAGAAGCCACATATATTTAACAAACATAACTCCATACTGATGTGTCCATCACTTTGTTGCTGCAACATAAGACAAAAGAAAGAACGAAAGCAAAATGAATTACTGAAGAAATGCTAACAGTAATCCGCCCATAGAGGTTTAACGTTTAATGAGAATCAAACATCAGTCCGATCAACGAGAACATCAGCGCGATCTGCAAAGCGGTTCAAGCCAAAATGTTTTATGATCGACTTAGAAAAAAAAAAAAAGAGAGCATCACATCAATAAATAAATATGCAATGACCAAAAATGCAAAACAAGAAGTCCTTCAGCAAGAGTCTAAGGACCGAGCACTTCAGTATCTATATTCTACTGGACTTCATCACAGCATCTCCAGCCCAAACACTGCACACCTGCACACACAGCACAACTGATAGTGTGCTAACTCTTTTAAACTATAGGTAAGCTTCTTATCACGAGAGCCAATAAAAAATAATTTGTCTGTTTTAAGCTTCTGCACAAATACTAATCGAGTTGGCACTTTGTCATGGCATGAGAGCATGCTTTAGTCCTCAGTGTAAACGTACAGCTCTAACAGCTCTTATGCACACAATCATTTTAGCATGTGCTTCGTATTTTTAAATCTAATGTATTTCCGTGCTATGAGTGTGCATTATATTATCCATACATTTCTCTATTCTCCTTTCTTTACGCATTTCCATTCTGCAGTAACATCAACTTGTCTACAACGTTTATCATCAGTTATTCAACATTCTCTACATTGTCTCTACATTTCCATCTGAATGGTTTACGAATGTGATGTCAAAAAAAAAAGTTAGTTACAATGTTTTCATGTCTAAACTAACACCGCTAGATGAAGCATGTGTGGGACATACTTCACCCTAAAAAAACAATTATTAATAGTATTACTGATATTACAATTATTGATAAGTCAAGAGAGCATGATTTTCACTAAATTACAATCAAAAGAATAAAATTTGATCAAATTGGGGGCAAACCAGGTCAACTGAAATGTTTATTATATATGTATGTATGTATAAAGGGGCAGTTTAATAGTTTGTTTTTGGGTTAAATGACCTTCACATTTCTTCATGAGTTTCATCATCACCGTGCAGTTATTTGACCGTATTTACTTTTCTTTCATTTCTGTGATCAGTGTATTCATTAAAGCCCTACAATCCGCTCTCTCAAAACACACTGTATTTCACCATCATCTAAACCATCACACCACATCAGCCGACGATGAGTGTTTCAGTCTCTACACAAACCGATTCCACGTTTCTCAGTCTCACGCTCTGACGGGGAACTTCAAACGTGCGTTAAATGAATGATCCTTAAAGGTTTTTCTTGCATTTACAGCCAGTGGCCCTCTCATACGAACATTTCACAACATGACAAAGGCATGGTTACTACAACACGCTCAAAACAGTCATATTATGCTGCGAAGCATTTCTAAGAAACAGAACAACATTTGGAACCGCCAACACTACAATAAAAATACAAAAAAAGGAAAGATGTGACGAAAAGACATGTAAATTATGCTGTAAAGTTTTCAAAACAGAAGAGTATAGAAAGGATCTTGAGCCCCTACGATAAACCCAACAGTACAGACCTGATCTGAGCATCACACTTACACTTACACTGATGAATAAACACTCCCGCTTGTCCAGTTAGTACACAGACTTCAGTACACCAAAACAAGATACAGTTGCATTAAATAAATTAATTAATAATAAACACTTTTATAAATCCACAATATATTTGTATGTACAACTGAAGAACAAAACATCAGTCAGAACTTAAGAAAAAAAGAAAGAGAATCACATTATGCAAAAGAAAATGAAGCCTATTGTTAGGTTACATACTTTCCATGACAAATAAGCAACATCCTTCGCCCAGTGTTATTGTTATAAAGCAAAGAACCAAAACAGTCATGAAGACCCAGACATATTGTGTGTGTTTTACGATATCCAGGTGAAAAATGGGAGTTTTAAATGTGCTTCGCAGTCGTAATGGCTCGAAAAACTTCATTTTCTTTCTGCATTTCTTTTCTTATGTCTATTCTGAAGTGGACAGGTTTTCAACAGGATTTATTTGTGTTCATTTTTAGTTTGGCTAGTTTCAGTGGAACTTGTCATTGTTGTTTTGGACACGATAACTTAAACGTAAGATAAAACACCTCGAGTCATGTTTCTGTTACGCAAATAGCGATAAATCTTCAGCATTACAAAGCTTTTGCAGCATTACCAAGGCTGATATGTTTTAATACTCCTGACATCCAATTTGACAATCAGAAGACATGATTATGCGTCTATGGCTTCAGCAGTGCACTGTTTCATTTGGCCGAACACATCGTAATACTTGCATGTAGTGGTTATTAACAACGTCTAGAGGAGACGCTTGTGCACAGTGCCCAATAATCTCTGCATAGAGGAAAGAAGTGGCATTAAACTAGAGAAAACATTGTGAAGAAAATCATCAAAGCTCTGCATCATTACCTGCTGCAACAGGAAATGCATCCGCCTTGGAAAAGGAAACATGGAAAAGGGCAAGCGATGATAATATGGCTTTTCCGATGTTCTCCAGTGGAGGCGCTGTGTTTTAGAAATACACTTGGCAAACTGATCTCAAGCGCAAAGCACAGTGCTGAACAGAGGCCCTTGATAGAGACGGATCTACCGATCAGTGACTAACTGCACAGACACAGATACGAGATCGACAGAACCACATCTAATGAAAACCACCGTCAATTACGTGAGCACATCTGAAGCCCTTGGTTGCTGGTCTGGGGATGTTTAATGAATTTCTACATCTGGTTGGTAAACTAGCATAAGCCTAGAGAGCTGATCTAGAGTCAGGTTTCACAGAGAATTCAGTCAGGACTGAGGATGCAAACAAACTAAACCAACCAAACTACTATTAAACCTAAGAGAGAAACGAATCGAATCAGAAGTTATCGTGGCATGTCTGATGAGCGTTTGGCCTTGTGTTCGGAAAGACTCTAGACAGGGAAACATCTCCACAATGTCACACAGCGCAAAATCCACAAGATGATATCTGTATAACACCGAGAAACATCAATACATCAACAACAACAACAACATAAAAAACTACAATAAATAGAATAACGTACAATCTGTTTTTCAAAGGGGTCGTTTGTGACGCGTCGGGATTTTCACACGCTAATCTTTGAGAAATGACAAAAATGAACATTCTGTCGTTTACTCGCCCTCACATTTGTTTGATCATTTCTGGTACTGAAAAAGGAGAACTTTTGCATACAATGAAAGAGGATCGAGAGCCTGTCAGAACTCAATAAACTCAAATCTGTTTCACATTTGTGTACGTTTAAAGATGATTAAGTGGCAAGATGTCAAGTTTGACGTCAGTGATACTAAAAGCTATTTTAACATGCACATTTGATGCGATGCAGCTAATTAAATATGCAGAAATGCAAAAGAGATTTGTATGGAAGCTTGTCTGTGCAACAGAATAAATATATAAAAAAAGTAATTGTGACTTTTGATCTCATTATCCCAACCTTATTCTCACAAATTCAAGTGTGAATCTTGCATTTCAAGTTATTAACTCAAAAATTTTCTTCCTCTTCTAAATTAAGCCACTTTGGTGGGGCTCCTTAAGAAAGTCAGACTCATGCTCTCTTGCTTCTTCAGGGTTAATGTCTTTTTGTCTGAAACATATCGGACCACACAACATCGAGGCATGATAGGGACTCTCTAAGTTTATCTGGAATCGCGATGGTTTTCACTTCTGGATGAAGGTATGGTATACATGATCAATACTGCATTAATTTAGTCAATTCACTTTAATTATATTTTATTGTTTTCAATTAAGATGTAGATTGAGGAGCATCTTCAAATTGGTGATAACTGATGAGTATTCCTGTCCTTGACTGCGGCAATGTGGAGAAATGAATTGAGATACCTAGCAGAACAGAAGAAACATTTCTCATTGTAGTTTAAGTAATTGCCTATTAACAAGTGAACGAATGAGTACTTGTTGGTTATTCACTAAACTTACACTATTACATGCAAATTGACATTTTAAAATAACAGGTTATTCAGTAACAATTTCATTCAATTCATTAAACTATGCATATAAAAAATTAATATTATTGGCATTCATTGAATATAGAAAGCACTTATGTATTTTACCTACCACATCAGTAGTTAAATAATAAACTGCCTTTTATGAGTCAATAAACTGCTTGAATGTTC
>NW_024873675.1:0-8271 GCF_018340385.1 Cyprinus carpio | reverse complement strand
ATAATCGTTGTTGCTATTATAAAGTACCTGTCCGATTGTCAACCATACTGCACTAGCCACTCAGTCAGCTTAAAGTCAAAGTAACACACGCATACAGCTATGTTGCATTGTTTTTTTGTAGCTAGGTTAGGCAGAGTTTACCTTATTCAAGTGCAACTTCAGCTGACTATTCTGATATGAAAAGAACATCCTTGTGTGGCTTTGGACACTGACACTGTAATTGACAGAGTTTGCAGAGAAGAGCAAGCTACTGAGGAAACTGCTGTTATTGCAAGGTGAGATGAGATTATTGATATTATTATAAAAATATTCATAAAATTGTAGATTGAAAATGTGACTCATTATGTGAAAATGTGACTCTCAATCTCTCTCTCTCTCAGGATGCCCTCACTTTTGTAGTTTGTTGTCTTTGAGGATGTTCAGAGCACCATTTCCACTAAGTATAAAATATGTGCAACCATCTCTCTACATTGTTATATATTAAAGATACTTGTATGGTGATCATTTTACTCATTCAGTTATCATTCTCGTCCCTCTCTCCCTTTTCTCTCTCTTTCTCTCTATCTCTCTCTCTCTCTCACACTCATCAGGATGCCCTCACTTTGTGAAGGCCCTACTCCACTGCCACCTTTGATCACCAGGGAGTCAGTCAAAGAGAGAGAGTGAGTACACTGGTCCATGGCACTTAGTTCTCAGCTTTGTAGGGGTTTTTGGGAATGGAACAGTAGATATGCATATCTTACAGGGACCGCAAGGATGGCGTCCTGGTTGGTTGTGTCTCTGACCGATTGTGGTGGGGCCGGTCTGAGCAAAAATGCCAGGGCCCTTTTTTGTCCCAGTCCAGCCCTGCCAACAATGCACGTAAAGCAATCGCACATAGCTGTATAGGAGTCGCTGTCCGTTTTTGTCAAGTGCTGAAATGTCACCTTATAGAATGGCTCTTAATTGTATACACGATCGTTTATTGATGGTAACCAAATGCTGCATTCCAGACAGACAATTTGGATATAATAACTATAATATCAATATTATCTATATATTATAGGTGTACAATATTATACTTTACATAGGTAATATATAATATACTTTATATACTTTATATACTTATATATTATGTTAGGTTAAAAAAATGTTAGCCTAAATGCACTGTAAGTCACTTTGGATAAAAGCGTCTGCTAAATGCATACATTTAGTTAAACTTATTTATTATATAACAGTATAGAGAGAGTGAGGGGAGACATTATTTTCGGGTCTAATAATAGCTGATTTTCGTGCACTTCAGCAAGTCATTGACATACCCCCCCCCCCACCCCCCACCCACCCAGTGTCTTTGAAAAGCATTTCCCCTACATTACTTCTTTTATTCTTTTTTTTATTCTTTTTTTTTTTTCAGTCATTTAATTTAAATGTGTATTTTTTCATTTAGGATGTCACACTCAGGACCTTTGCGGTCAAAAGTGACCGGAGCCCTCGAATGAAAATTCAAATACCCCCCCCCCACCCCCAGTAAAATCAATGTAATATATTTTTATTCAATAATATTTTTTTCTTTTTTTCTTTTGAATTTGGGCGCGAGAATTTTATGGTAATAATCAATAATTATGATCTATTTTCCCCATTGAAAATAATATTTTATATATATATATATATAATTTTCATTATTTTTCAATTAATTCTGTATTTCAGGTTTTTAAAATAGAGGACTAGGCCTTTAAAATCAATTTTTTTTTTGTCAGATTGGTTGCCTTCTGGTGGGAGTAGTGAGCAATAATTTCATGCAATACCACGGTTAACCACTAGATTGATGTACAGCTCTTATAGAAAGGCTTGTGAATTCCCTAGTTGTTTTTGCACATATTTTCTCCTTTTTTAGGTTGTTGATTTTGAATATATATTTAGAGATTCTCAAAGACTACTTTTGTTAAGTTTTTTGTTTGTTTGGTTGGTTTAAAATGGTAATTTGAAGTGCCAGTTTTTACTTTTATAATCAGTCAAGTCAAGCATTGAGTTAGAGTTAGAAAGAGAACTAATGAAAGCATTTTGTTTACCCATTGTTTTTAATTTCCAAATTTAATAAAAATGCAATTCATTCATCATAACATTTTTTTATAAAACTTTAATAATAAACATTTTAATTAAATCTGTTTTTTTGTACTATTCAATGAACAGGTAATCATCTTCAAAAGGCAACAGCAATTATGAACAAAAAACTAAAATAACAACAAAAGTATAATAATTATAAAACAGTAAATGGTAAATAGAAAAAAAAAAAATTAATAAGTGTTTTAAATATCATCCTAACTATATTTACATATCTGCATATTAACATACTAACTGTAATTAGTGTTTGTTGCATGTCACAGATCACAACTGAGTGTCTCTTGCAAAACAGATGATTGATACTACACTTTGTGCAAATGATGCTTGTTTCACACCCCTCGGCAAGCACCATTGGCATCTTTTTTTGTGGGCTGTGTGTGTGGTGTGTCTGTGTGTAGAGAGAGAGAGAGAGAGAGAGAGAGAGTGTGTGAGTGTGAGAGTGTGTGTCAAGAGAGAGAGAACACACAGTTCTCAATGTTCTCTGTTACAGTCTTACCAGTCTCACATCTCTCTCTCTCTCTCTCACCCTATATATCCATACAAGCTACAGCATGAATGTGAACCTGAGATTTACATGTGTTCAATAGAGAGACAGTGTGTGGCTTTTGCATTTTGGACCCCAATGTCTCCCCATTTTTTGGATTCATTGATTTTATTCCACATATTCTCAATTTTCCCTGTTACAGTCTCATATAGTTCTCTCTCTCTCTCTCTCTCTCTATGTGTGTGTGTGTGTGTGTGTGTCTATTTTGCAATCTTGATGGCTTACAGTCTCATGCTTTCATGCTTTAATTGCTGTGTACTTTTTTTTCTTACTTTTGTGGTTAAATAATTGATTTTATTTTCACACATTTTCCAAAATTAGCTTTTGATGTGTGTGTGTGTTTCTGTTTTTTTTGTACTTATATGTAATTATCAATAAATCTGTCAGACAGATTTAATTACAGGAGGTGTTTGTCTTTTTTTTGCACTCTTGATGTTTTAGAGATTCACCCCTTCACTAACTTGTACTTTTTTTAGGCATCGTGGCTGATTTGTAGATTGTACACACAAAAATCTCTCTGTATTTTCGTATTTTTGCCAATTTCCCATTCATTTCCTATGGCGGTCACTTTTGACCGCGAAAAGACCCATGAGTGTGACTTTTTTTTTTTTTTGAGACGACCACTTAGCCTTGTCAAATCCTGTCCCCAATTGTTTTGTGTGCTCATATACCAAGTACCATAAAAGTCACAAAGTTTCATACCATTCTGATGAAGCTACGATTTTTAAAAATTTTTATTGTAAAACTTTTCGGTCAAAAGTGACCGAAGAACCCCAGAGGGTTAATTAATTCATTTATAAATTAATAAAAAATAAATAAATAAAGGAAACGAGTCATAAAGTGTACAATAAAAGCACAATCAAATCCTTATATTATAATCACATTACACTTGAATCAAGTTTTTAAAGGTGTAATCTGCTGATTGTCCTGCAGGTGACCGCATAAATCTGTCTTCTTACGATGCACTGAAGGCTTTACGATTACTCCAGAGCACTCGTAGATCTACGATGATTTTCAAGTGCTACTTAAATTACAATGCTTTTGGGAAACAGACCGTAATATTAAGATAAGTCGTACGATAAGTCGTTTTTACGAACTTCTTAGGCTTACGAAGCTTTTGAGAAACTCAGCCCCGATTTATGCGGTCACCTGCAGGACAATCGGCAGATTGCACCTTTTACTTTTATTCAAGTGCAGTCAATGTGATTATAATATAATGATTTGATTGTACTTTATTGTACACGTAATTACTAAGTTTTTTTATTTAAAATTAAATGATTGAACAAAAAAATGAATAAAATAAGTAATGTAGTAAATATGCTTCAAAAACTGGGCGGGGGGGGGGGGGGGTCTGTCAATAACTTGCTGATGTGCACGAATACCAGCCATGTATTGGACCTGGAAATCATGTCTCTCTCTCTCTCTCTCTCTCTCTCTCTCTCTCTATCTTCTATATATATCTATATATATATATATATATATATATATATATAGATATATATATATATATATGTATATATATATATATATATATATATATATATATATATTATGTAAAGTATAATATTATACACTATACCATAATAATATAATTGTTATTATATCAGAGTTGTTTGGAACGCAGCATTATTAGGTTAACATTTAAATAAACGAGCGTGTACTACGATTACGAGCCATTCTATAGGGTGACATTTTAGCACGTGACAAACGGATAGCGACTCCTAAGTAGCACTTACGTGCGACTGTGTTAAGTGCATTTTGGGGAAACGCACGTGAAACAATAGCGATTACGATCATAAAACATGACTCGTAGAAAAACGCTCTTAAGCGCTAAAATCAATCGTTATTGAGAAACGCAGCCCAGATTAACGAATGGCTTGGACCACAAAACCATACCGAGGCAGAGCCTACAGAGCTTTCTTTTTTGTAGACATAAATTCCGCAAAACCACCCCCAGTTTAAAACCTTTAGTTTATCTCATAAATATTAATTTACTTTGCAACCTGCACTAACTACCTACTTTAGCATATACATCATTCTTTGGCACACCTTTGTCCACTGCAGCCCCGGGCAGAATGTATTAGACAAGCGCCCATAGACCACTATTATTATTTATGTGAACATATAGATAGTTTTACACAATAAAAACTGAGTTTATTTAATTAATATTGGGTGTTGGCCAGCTAACTGATAGCATAGAAAATTGTTATTTTCTCTGCCAACTAAACCCACGCCACAGAGCCGCTGTGTGACTGACTCACAGTTGCGTGGTGTTCCTTAAAGAATCACAGTCTTTGAAAGACCCATTATTATAGATAACAATTCACTGACCAATTATTATAGACAGCCACTTGATTTTATTCCTGGATTAATGAATGAAGCATATGAAACGACATAGATTAAATGAAAGACTCCTTTATTAACACAATGAAATACCACCACCTAGTGGTTGATATTACTTTCATAATTCAAGTTTCATTTTCATTTTTCATTTTTTCATTTCATTTAATTTCATTTGTCATATTTCTGTATTAAAAATGTTGTATAAAAACATTCATCTTATTTCATATACATTTGTAATTGCTATATGTAAATGCACGTACAGCCGTCTGATCAGCATTAAACGGTAAATACATCTATAAAAGCATCTTCAGATGCAGGTTCTATATCTCTGAATACTGATTTAATTGGTAACAGCCTATTGTCATATTATTCTGATTTATTTGATGTAAGAATTTAACATAAAGATGACATACAAAAAGGGTAAAAGCAGTTTTTAGGTAAAAAAAAAAAAAAATCAAAAAAAAAAAAAAAACTGAAAATCAGGTGCCCCTTATGGGGAAAAGTTTATTTCTGACACTGATCTCTGGTTTATTGTTCGAAAGTGTTATTTCAGGGTTTAGATATGTTCTTATAACTCAAAGGGTTTACCTTCAGTTCATGACGTCGAATTCACATTTCATAATTCATTCAATCACTGAAACAAGCGCTCTGACGAACAAATAGTCCCATGACAGTGGGACAACAACATATGATTTCCTAAATTTGCATAAAGTGTTCTATGAATGGAAACTCAAAATAGAAAAATAATAAATAATAGATGTGCTAATTCTTTTCATATCTGTCATTTTTATTTAAGTTCCACCATAGTCCAAACCGCAGCACCAGACAGATTTTGATAGGTGTATACTATTGTAGAATGTTATCCACAGCGGTCTGCTGTCTGCTGCTGGTAGGGGGATATAGCCTATAATAAAACAGGCGGTGTGCCAAAGGACCATAAGCCTCTGCCTCGGTATGGTTTGTGTCAAGCTATCCTTTAATCTGTTTGATGAAGAGAAAAGATATAAAATGTAGTAGAAATAAAACACGTTAAGAATCCGTAGAAGTAGGACTCTTATTATGTTGTTAGGACTATTATTATGTTGTAATGTTTGGTTGACCAATCAGCGGAGGGGGGCGTTTCATTCCTGCCCAAGTGTAGAGATCAAATATTCAAGTTGTTTATTTGTTTCTGTCCCCCCCCTGAACGTAAAAAATGAAAAAATGAAGCCGAAGTCTTGATTTTTTCGTTTTGTTTGAACAAATGAAAAATGAAAATTGTGCAGTTTTTTCCTTTTTCAGATTTCAATATTAAATCAAAAAACGAATTTATACGAAGGTACACGAATCCGTTTGACAAATCAGCGGAGAGGGACGTTTTATTCCCGCCCACTTGTAGAGATCGAATATTGGTCCGTGTACTTTTTCGTTCATTCATTATTCTATTTCGGAAATGAAAGATGAAATCTTAAAAGGGGTGCAGCTTGTTTTTTGTGTTTAAAAGGAAAAAAAACCAGAAACCAGAACCAAAAAAACACATTTACATTCAGTGCAGGGTGATTTATCAACACCTAGTACATCTTAAAAATATAGAGCTCAAGTTCCAGATGGACAAACATTAAATGCAATAAACCAGTTGTGAATAAACTATATCTTAAAATAAATTTGGCATGGGGATGGGAAGTTTAAGTAGTTGTACAGCTTGAAGTTGTGAAGTTTATTCTTGTACACAGATATGGCATATTCATGGCAGTACACATGAAATTCATGTATTTATTTGTCATTTAAACTGATGTAAACAGAAATCCTGTAGCCCCCTCTATGGACATTAAGTGTTAATGCCTTCATTGCTCAGATAACAAAAGTCACTAGAATTTTTTGAGAAGGTAAAAGTCTGACCAGTTATACAGCAACGAGTCAGACGAGTCTGAAGATCTGAGCTGAATTTGGTGAAACATTAAAGTTCTAGTCGGTGTCAGTTACTCTCATAATAAATAACAATAATGTTTAAAATATATGTTGGCTTTCTCAAAACCAACAAAGAAGACTAAGAAGAGAAACATCAACCAATTGAATATGTGATAAAAACTAATATTACTAATTTATTTAAAAAATTTAACTTAATTTAATTTTCACAGTTATTTATTAAATGTCACACACACATACTTAGTGCCTTTGACTCTAAAAGACGAGAGTGGTAAATGGTACAGACATATTATCATGGAACTGGGGTGCGTTTCCCAAAGAAGCATGCGTTAGCCAACTATGGTCGCAAGTTCCGTCGTTTCCAACGTAGTTCAACGATCCGGTGTTTCCCGAAACCATAGTTCAAACGAACATTCGCAAACTGCATCGCACACTTGTGTCGTTGGATCGACGGCTCTTCACCTGGTATGGAATTATTACCCTGCCATGATTCAAAACTGAAAATAAAGTTCTGAAAAGGTTGAAACTAAGTGTTCGAAAGCTCAAAATCTTACAAAAAAAAGTTTTGCAAGATCGAAAAATAAGATTTGCAAGCTTGCAAAATGTAAAAAAATAAAAAATATCTCTGCAAAACATTATGTTGTTTTTGAGATTTTCTTCTTCAGGACTGCAACATTTTTTTTTTACGATGTTGCGCAAAGAATTTTTCAGATTTTTCAAATTTGTCAGTGTTCTCCCACTGAATTAGTTTGTTTTTCCAGGTTTGAAACCTTGTAAATGGTGATCTGAAAACTGGAGTGCGAATGTGTGGAAAAACAGTTTTGAAACTCGCTGAAAACAGAGTTTTGCAGGCTTGCAAAAAGTTCGGTAAAAAAAAAAATCTCTGCAAACATAATTTTTTTTTTGAGTTTTCCTTCTTCAGAAGTGCAAAACTCTTTTTTACGGTGTTGTGCAATCATTTTTCAGAGTTTCGAATTTGTCACTGTTCTCCCAGTGTATAGTTTGTTTTCCCAGATTTGAAACCTTGTATATAGTGATCTGAAAACTGGTGTGCGAATAGGTGAAAAAAAAGTTTTGAAAACTCTGAAAACTGAGGTTCGAAAGGGCGAAACTTATACATTACATTACATTAGCGCTCCTATTGCAGACTATTTTTTCAGAGCCGAGTTTACAACACCCACTTTGCGGATGATACCGCCGGCCTATCAGTGGTAAACTCAGTGGCTACTTGGCAATTGTATAGTGAATTCCGCGCGACAAGTGGGTAGCCTTATTTTTGGACCGGACCGGACGCTATCCCAGCCATGGACGCGGTTCTTCTTGCAGCTCTAGACGGCGACCGCCTTGTGGCGAGACGATCCGTGCATCCACTGTTTGCG